>NC_133656.1:20526482-20716482 GCF_009905375.1 Apium graveolens | reverse complement strand
GCGTGTGCGTTCGTATGTATTTTGAAGAAAAATTACTTTGGCGCCTGGAACGAGACCCCAGGCGCCCAACGGGGCCTCGTCGCCTTGAACGAGACCCTAGGCGCCCAAACGGAGAAGATGGAGTAAATTCTCTTTAAAACACACGTGCGCACATATGCGCGTACGCAGGTTATACGTACGCTGCGGTGCGTAGTACGTATGGGACGTATGTGCCTTACGTGCCTTGGGGTCTTGGGGCCTTGGATTCGGTGCCTAAGGCGACTGGCAACCGATTCCAAAAGCGAGAGACCGGTGACCGATTCCGAACAAAGAGATTTGGGAAGGGTAAAATGGGCGTCAGCCCGTCTGAGCAAACGGGGAGCGACCAATTTCAAATAAAAAAAAGTGGGAAAAGTAAAATGGGCGTCAGCCCATCTGAGAAAATGGGGAGCGATCGGAGACCATTCAATAAAGGAGTGGGGACCGGGGGCTGATTCCAAACTGGAGTGCCGGAGACCGATTCCAAACAAAGACAAGGCATAACTGGGAAAAATAAAATGGGGCCTTGGGGTAATAGGTATTTCGTAGATAGGATATGTGACTTGGGTCCAAGGCAACGAGGCCTTGGGGGTATTAGGAATTGCGTAGGTAGGATAAGTGTTGGACAACGGGGGCATCGGGTGCCTTGGGGCGTCAGGTTCCCTTGGCATTTGCACGATTGCCCTTGCAGTGACTGATAACCGATTACTCCAGTGTGAAAACACACGTTCAATTTTTTGCTTATTATTTGGAAAAACATGTCGTTGAATAGTCATTTGTCACTAGAGGTTGTGTCAACGTTAGTTCGAGGCATGCTTTTATTTTACACGGCGTGCTGGAGTAATTACATATCCATTCAAAATACAACTAATCAAAGTAGGATAAAATAATAGTATAAGTATGACCAACTTGTAGCCAAAAAGAGCACAATATAGAACTCTAGGTATCAAGGTCCTCTAAAATTTCCAAATATTAGTCATTCTTTAATAATAATAAAATGAATAAAGCTTAGATATTAAAAAAAGAAATATTTTTTAAATGTATTTTTTTAGCAATATATATTAGGAACTAAGTTACATTTTTTGAAATATAATCAAAGGAAAAGATATATTTTTTTATTTTTTAATTAATTTTTCCCTAAATTACTAATAAAAAAATTAAAAATATATTTTGAAATTCAAAAAATCTGAAAAAATCATGAAAAATCCTAATATTCATTAGCTATCATTTCCAAGTGGAATCATAAAAAAATGAGTTTTGTATGTCAAATCCCTTCCCGAATTAATTCAGAAAAAAAGATTTATAAAATCAAAATAAAATATTAAAAAAAAATTGAAATATTATTTGGAGTACTAGGATTTATAATCTTTCATTTGGTTATAAGAGAATCAAATACAAATGAGTGGAACTCCAAAAGAGGGCATTGTGATTGCTCGAACACCTAGGTCAAAACTGTTGGAACTTTGGAAATTGCTTAAATGTCATATATAGGGAGGTGGGGACTCCCCTTCTACTGGGCACGCTCCCGCTGCGGCTGCTGGGGGCGTTAGGGGCGCTTGAGGCTTCCTCGAGTCTCCTAATCAGCCACTTGGTTGTGGTGATTCAGGTTTCCTCGAGGGTATCGTGGGAAACTTTTAGATCTTACCCATCACCAAGCGGGCCAGCTGAAGCCTCTGTTGCCGACAAGCGACATTGGTGCTCGGCGCCATTCAGAGTCGCTTCTCAGGATTCCATGAAGTGATAGTAAAGGCCCCCAGATATTTGTCCCTCGAGTTGACCCGAAAACTTTGATTCGGTGAAACCAAGTGTGCTTGCTTCGTTTTACAGAATAGGTAGATTCTTCTCGATTCTGAACAAGCATGGCTGGTTAGGCGGGGCTAGTGTTATGATGCAATTGTTTGGGCCTCAATATGCCAAGCTTGAAGCTTCTCGGTGACTTTCGGCTACCGGTGGATAAATTGTGTGGTTGAAAGGGTCGTGAACTTTACTGAGTGCTATCTCTTTGTCTGTTCGGAGCAGGAGACCTTAGTTCTTGGAAGTGAATGGTTTATTTTGTGATACGCGCTTAGCGGTTCATGTTTCCTTCATTTGTTATGGTCAAGTCCTTTCTAGACTTTGGGTCTTTTTGGGCTTGTACCTAATGGGTGTTGGAGGCATTGTACGTGTAGCGCATGAGTGGTGGTTGGTTTGTTCCGATCGGTTGGTTCCCTATCTTGGCAGCGACAATCACTTGTTCAAACCTGTTCAATTCTGCTCGAGTGCTAAATATTTAGCCTTGGATTGGCCTGGCCCCCTTTGCAGCATACCTATTTTGACGGAATTCTCAAGTACCACAGTCACACCTCTATCTCGGTCTAATTGTTTGGTGTGAGTTAGACCTCGAAGCTCACCTGTATGTCTGTCCTTGCTTTGCCATTTAAGCTAGCAGGCACTGGATATCCATGTGTCACTCGAAGTCTTGTATGTGGAAACATGTTCGGCTTGAGGTATTTGCCCCTTTTATGCCCGAAATTATTGTCCTTTACGGAAGCCTGTCGTGCGATGCATTGACTAAAAGATGGTATTCGTCCTTTACTCATGCGGAGCCGGCAGCAAAGAGGAATGTTACCTGGTTGATCTTGCCAGTAATAATATGCTTGTCTCAAAGATTAAGCCATGCATGTGTAAGTATGAACTAATTCAGACGGTGAAACTGCGAATGGCTCATTAAATCAGTTATAGTTTGTTTGATGGTATCTTCTACTCGGATAACCGGAGTAATTCTAGAGCTAATACGTGCAACAAACCCCGACTTCGGGAAGGGATGCATTTATTAGATAAAAGGTCGATGCGGGCTCTGCTCGTCGCTTCGATGATTCATGATAACTCGACGGATCGCACGACCCTCGTGTCGGCGACGCATTATTTAAATTTCTTCCCTATCAACTTTCAATGGTAGGATACTGGCCTATTACGGTGGTGACGGGCGACGGAGAATTAGGGTTCGATTCCGGAGAGGGAGCCTGAGAAACGGCTACCACATCCAAGGAAGGCAGCAGATGCGTAAATTACCTAATCCTGACACGGGGAGGTAGTGACAATAAATAACAATACCGGGCTCTTTGAGTCTGGTAATTGGAATGAGTATAATCTAATTCCCTTAACGAGGATCCATTAGAGGGCATGTCTGGTTCCACTTGCCACGGTAATTTCAGCTCCAATAGCGTTTATTTAAGTTGTTGCAGTTAAAAAGCTCGTAGTTAAAAAAAATTTAAAAGAATTTAGCAAAAAAAAAGCTCGTAGTTCGCGGAAATATTATTTCCTAGAGTGAGAAGCTCCTCCTTCTCTCTAGAATTCCATTTTCCCACCTAGATTATAACTGGATCTAATACCCAGAAACTGCTATTATCTAACAGTTCTTCACTCTCTTTCATCAAACATCCTTCTTCTTCCTTGCTTCATTTCTCTTCTATTCTTCATACTTTTCATACACGTATCCCATATTCTTCCTCCCCTACATCACAGCTTTATTTCAACATCACTCTTAAATATTTTCTTTCAAGAATCATGGGCTCCCGGAATTCAGAACATTCTGGAAGTATGAACTCAGATGAGTTCTCAAATTTTATTGGCCATAATAATGTAGCTCCCCCTTTACTTGCTCTTTCAGCAGTTAACCACCATGTTTTCATGGCTAAAGCTGCAAGAAACAGTGATTGGTCACCTACTACAGCACAGAGGATTCATGATGAAACTAGACTCATTCTTGATGGTGGCTCAACTAGAAATGATTATGGGCCTAGCAATGCAGCTTCTCAAAGGAGTTCTACTAAATCTAAATCCTCGAGTTCCACAGCAACTAAAGGTAACAATACTACCACCACTCCAGTCTTCGAAGATTTTCAAGATAAATTTTCAGTTGAAAATGGTATTTTAATTGTTTATGTTCCAAAAGATAATGTGGTTGATTCTAGTCTTCCTACGGAACCATTGCCTGATGTAAATGAGAAAAACAAAATACTTGGAGCTCGATTGTCACTAAGAGAATCCCTTCCGTTGAAACCACGAGTAGTTCTAATGCTAAAATCATTTTTAATAAGGATGGCTCAGCTACGTTACAACCTCCGAAGGATTTTCTGTTGAATGCTAGGAAGAACTGGAATATTAGAATTATTGGTCATTTCATAGGAGGTAGCTTCGATTTTAGATTTGTTCGTGATCAGGCTTTTAAATTTTGGAAAAATCATGGTTTGTGTCGAGTTTTTTTGTTACGACCGGCATTTTATGTAATATTATTTGTGAATAATATTAAGTTAAATAAAAATATATTCAATGCTTGTACGTTTGTGTGAGTGAAAATTTATGCATTATAAATTTGCTTTGGGTAGTATATGATTTTTTCAAAGCAAGAATTTATTTAATTTCTTTATTTTTGATTTATAAGGAATATTCTAAGCTTTGGAAAAATTTTCTTTTAAAAGACATTTTGTACACAAATTTTGAAAATGATTTTTATAAAGTCTCTAAAAATCCAAGTTATTTTATGGTATAAATTTTATAATTTTTGAACTTGTACTTTATTATATAAAAATAAATCTTTGGAAATTAGTTGCTTAATAATTATCAAATTACATGAATAACCTTGCATGCAAACTCTCTTCTATTTAACCAAAGGGCAAAGAAGACATTCTCCACCCCACTAACTCACATTTTGCTAGCCAAATTACCTCCTTGACCTTGCATGCAAACTTGCCTAACTTTAGCTAGAGGGTTACTCTTGTCATTTCCTAAATCCACTCACATTTAGTCTAGTCAAAGACATAAAAACAAAACTAAAGTGATGATCACTCCATTTTCACTCCACCCTCCCCTTTTCTCCTCCCTCCCTCTCGGCTCAACCCTCCCTCTCGGCCATCCCATAGCCGAGGCCCTCCATCCCCTTCATTTCTTCATTCTTTCACCCAAACAATCATCTTATATTCAAGTAATTTTACTCCCTATATGTTATTCTTATATATTTCAAAAGTATAGAGTGAAAAACCTATGTTTTGACCTTGCATGGTGATGTTTTTGTTAAACTCAAAGTGAACCTCCTTGATTCTTGTGAATCTAAGGCTTTCACCATGAGTTATAGTATCATAGGGTCAAGAATGGCTAGACATAAGAGTGTTACACTTATGCGAATGCTGTTTTTACCCTAATCCATTCGGCCATGACTTGATAGGAGCCGAATGGATGGTGTTTTGTTGCCTTGTTAACATTTTTGTGTATTTTGTGATGATAACATGAATTTTGTAGTAAAATCTTGATAAAATCCTTTTGCATGCTAGTTGATCATTTAGTTGTAATCCATGTTAGGCTTGCATGTTGAATTATGATAAAAATTTATTTGGAAATCATGTTGTTTTGGTTTGAAAAACCCGAAGGCATGCATGCATGTGGAATTCTCTTAGTTTGTTGTGAAATTTTGATTATTTGGAAAGATTTTGTTAGTGAGCCTTAATTTCAGTAGGAATAATATGATAATATTGATTTATGCTTCTTGTTGCATGGTAATAATTTGCGGTTATCTTTTATAAAAATATATATCTTGTTGTTTCAAAGGCATGAAGATTTGCGATTTGTTAAGAGTAGTCTCTTTTGTTTTGCCATAGTTGCACCTTAGGTAAGGATGATCTCACCAAGGGTATTTTAAGAAAAAGGGAGTTAGTTCAGTAGAATACCAAGTATAGGTCTTGGTTTAAGTATTTAGTTGTTGTTAGTTGGGTTTGTCAAGTTAAAATCTTGGAAAATGAGAGTTATAGTTTCTGCAGAAAAATCAGTTTAGTACCCTGAGGTTTAGAGTGAGTTTTGACCATGTCATTGATGTGCACTTTGAGGCCCAAGCCACCAGAAGTTAGTATGGGGAGTATATAATAGGTTTTAGGAGTTGGTTGGAGGTTTGCATGTCATTTGGTTAGGTGCACAAGTAGAATAACAAAATCTGTCCAGCAGGGGACAGTTTTGTTGCAACTTAGAAATAGGGAGATTTGGCCATGTCATGGGTAGGCCCTCATTAGGCCCAATTGGGCCTTAGTTAGAGGGTATGTCAGAGAAGTTTTTCCAACCATAGTTCATAGGATATGAGCTAGAACCATGTGTCACAAGTTAATTCAAGTCAGGGCATTTTCTGCCCAGAAAAACAGGGGTACCTTGGACTTTTAGCTTAGGCCCAAGAAGGCCCAAGCCAGGCCTTTGAGCCACATCAAGCTTATGAGATGCCCTTAGGTCAGGAGAGTCTTGTGTAAAAATTTTGAAGAAAAACTTGTAGTTTAAGAGTGTCTAATGCACTCAAGAAACCTTAGTTACCATTCTGAAATTTGCACCAGTGAGCACTTTCACTTATCACATAGTATTAGGACACTTAGAAGTGAGTATTAGGTCAACCACCATAGTTGTAAGATAGTATAAGGTCAGTAGAGCAAAAGGCACAAGTGAGGGTCAATAGGTTTTGGATAATTTAGGAAAGGCGCATTGAGTTAGGAAGCCCAAATTCGAAGACTTCGTTTAGTTAGCGACCAAGTAACTTAAGTGGTGAGTCGAGATCATCCAAGCCTAGTGTGGCATTATGGTGTATATGATGTTATTTGGTATTAATATACGATATGTGATTATGTGGCTACGTGTGTACATTTGAAAATATAAATGGTGGATATGAATTAAGTGTGTATAGGCCTAAGTGCCATCCATGTTTAATTTCGGGTTGTAAATAGGTTAAGATGGAAAGAATATATTATAATGAGGATTATTATTATTTATGTAGGATCTCGAGACGAGGGAAAACTTGCCATAAAAGTCGAGTGAAGCTCCAGTTGTTGCTCCTACCAGTCAGACCAGACCAGTCTATCTCAAGGCAAGTGATTCAACTTGACCTTCGTATTTACTGTAAACAGTTCATATATATATCGATGCAATTATCCTGAGTCATTTTGATATATTTAAATCAAGAGTATCTTTTGTTTATCTTTGAGTTACATAGAGATGCCATGAACCCTCGAGTACGTATTGCAAGTAGTTCAAAAGTCTTTCATGATAGTTTAATGCCATGATAAAATAGAGATTTGTTATAATACCTTATTGATCCTTTTGATTATCATGCTATTGATCCCTGAGAAATCTTGATATTGCACCCTGATGCTTTGATTCAACTCTTGAAATAACCTCGATAGAAACTTTATCTTGATACCTAAAAGCCAATCATTTCTTAAATTCATTCATGATTGTTTGATAACCCTATCCTTACCCTAAAAGCTTGATACCCTGTTATATCTTGAGCTGATGATCACTTTCTTTATATTTTAACACCTCTATCCTATTGGAACCAGTGATGCTTATCTTCTTGATGTTCTAATACCTATACCTTGTCTACAACCATTGCTTTAAGCCTAGTTTGGCATTACTCTTTCATATTATCCAATAGCCTTGCTTAATTTCCTTGTCAAAATTCTTGTTTATGGAAATCTCTCGATTACCCTAATATAGTAAAGTCTAGTGGATCATGGCCCTGAGATTTAGTGTCATATTTCCAGTGTTTCAAGTTGACCTATAATCCCCTGATAAAAAAATGATTTCAGTCAAAAGAGATTTTGTCATAAATCGGCATCAGTTTTCAAAATGAATAAAAGGTGGATTTTTCAGTCCCAAAGGGGGACAAATGTTTTCTTGAATGGTGGATCTGGACTGAGACGCGAGTCCTTTCCACACTTATATTAGGCTTAAAAGTTGCCTAGGGATTCCCAATAATGTTTTAGAACCCAGCGAGGTTCGGGATTACTTCGCGGCTGATCACCGGCTGTAATCCGTAGCGTCATAAAATGATTTTGATTAAGAATGATTTTTAAAATTTGTTTTGATGTAAGCAAAATGATGCCAACTCACATAAGTATTATCTCTCGTTATCATTGATTATGTCTTTCCATTGTCATTCCTAAAGGTATATCTCGATTTATGTTTTGCGTTGTACTATTAGCACTTGTTGAGCTTTTGGCTCACTTCTTGCTTTACCCTGATATTACAGCTAGCAGCCATGGTTAGATTCAAGCAGACTGCCCGTAAGACCTGTGATGCTGATGTTTATGTTCGAGCTCAGGTAGAATAAGTAATAATAGTTGTGTGAGGACTCGGTATTTGTAATCAGATGTAATAGTTGGTAGTGTTGGGCTGTTCCAAACCCTAAACTGTAAGATCTTGGATTTTGGTTGTGTAATACTCATTAAAATGATGTAATAGCTATAATTATTTTGCTATTTAAGTTGGGTGTGTGACAGGTTTTGGTATCAGAGCTACGGTTTAGAGTCCCTGGACAGCCCAAATAGGTTATAGGATTTGTGTGTAGGTTATAGATATTACGCGAGAGAGAAGGTAAAGTAAATTATTATTAATACTCCTCTTATTGGTTGTCAGCAAAGGGCGCATTCCTCGTCATCCTCTGGGTCGGACGACACTATTGCTTTCTCTGTGTATGCTGAGTTGAGGCGCGAGTTCGACATGCTTCAGGGCAAGTACGACCGACTGATAGACCGACTGAAGAACGTGTATCCGGACAGCCGAAACTACGAAGGGAAGCCCAAGGAGCAGATGATTGCGAGACTTGAGACCTTGGTTCGGTATGTCAACACTAAGCTTGAGGAGATGCCAGCACACCGGGACCGTACCAGCCAGTATGTCATTCAGATGGTGGCGGATGAGCTCCAGAGCATTGTGAAGACGCTTCGAGAGGAAAAGACTACCAAGCCCCGTTCAGATGGAGTGGAGCCTTAGTTCTTTCCATTTACCTTTCATGTTGTTGTACTATCAGACTCTATGGAATCCCCAGTTGTTTCCGTCTTTCCTTTAAATAAGCCTGTTATTTCTAGAATCAGACTATGTCCCAATCCTATGTACTGTGACCTTTAAAATTTCAATAATTATGTGCTATTGTTCCATCTGCTCTCAACTGTTATTTTATGTTTTGTTATCATATCTGGAAACTTGACCCCATATGTAAACAAGAATGCCATGCGATACCCTCGAATCATTTTATCATTCATATTTGTTATAACACAACTCTTATTTCAGGATCATGCCTCCCAAAAAGAAGAATCCAACAACCACCTTCACCACAGACCCAAATATTCTTCGACTACTGGAAACCTTGCAACAGCAAACCAATGCTATAGCTCAACAACAACTAACTCTTCAACAACGAATTGAAAACCAAGATAACCGTGAGCCACACCAACCACCTGAACCACCAGTACCACCTAGACAAATTGTCACTTTCAAAGCTTTTCAGAATGTGAATCCACCTGTATTTCATGATACCACTGATCCAGTGATAGCAAACACATGGACCAAGGAGATGGAAAGGGCTTTTGAGTTGGTACAGTTAGGGGACGATCAGAAAACGCTGTATGCCACTTACTTCTTGAAGGGAGAAGTCATTTATTGGTGGGAATCAGTAAAAGCTATGGAAGTCACTCAGCAGGTTTCTTGGGAGAGATTTAAAAAGTTATTTCTGGACAAGTATTACCCTAAGTACATGCAGAATCAGATGGAGCTAAAATTTCTTGAGTTGAAGCAAGGGAACATGACTGTATTGGAGTATGAGAAGAAGTTCACTGAGTTGTCAAGGTTTGTGACAAAGTATACCAGCACTGAGGGGGAAAAAGCAAAGAAATTTCAGCAAGGATTGGAGCCTTGGATCAGAGATAGGGTGGCTATGTTTGAGCTTGAAACTTATGCGGGAATAGTACAGAAAGCTGCTCTGATTGAGAATAATGGGATGCAGTCAAGGAAAGAGAGGGATAACAAGAAGAGGAAGGTTCCATTTTATGGAGAAAAGTCTGAAGCTGGAAGTTCGCAAGATCGGAATGTAAAGAGGATTGGTTTCCAGAAGGGCGGAAATTTTCAAAGGAAAAGAAATTTGGGCAAAAGGCAAGAATCAAAAGGGAACAATCAGGCAAGCCAAGGGCAAGTTGGAGAAAACAGGTTCCAGAGGCCAGAATGCAAGCACTGTGGAAGAAGGCACCCCGGAGTATGCAATAAGCTGAGTATGACCTGTTATAGGTGCAATCAGAAGGGACATTTGGCAAATGAGTGCAAGATGCCGAAGCCAGGAGTTACGTGCTACAAATGTGGGAAGACTGGACACATGGCTAGGGAGTGTAAGGCAACAGGACCAGTCAGAGCTCTGATGAACGTGGCAAGTACCAGTGCAAGCGTGCCAGCTGAGGTATTGGCATTACCTCCACCACCCGCACCAACCCCGCAAGCAACAGCAAGGACATTTGATCTAAAGATGAAAGATGCTGTTCAGAATTCTGAGGTGATAGCAGGTACACTTTTACTCAATAATGTCAAAGCCAAAGTATTGATTGATTCGGGAGCCACAAGATCTTTCATATCAGAATCTTTTGTTGATAAGATCCAATGTGATAAAACGGTTATGAGTGAGGTAGTAAATGTGGTAATTGCGAACCAAGAGAAGATTCCTGTGAATCAATTTTGTCCAAAATGTGAGATTGATATTTCGGGATATAAGTTCTCAGCCGACTCGATACTCTTCAAGCTGGGAGAGTTTGATATAATTTTAGGAATGGATTGGTTAGGAGAGAATAGCGCTCAGATAAATTGTAAGACCAAGAGAGTGTATTTAAAGACGAAGAGTGGAGAGAAGGTAGTATTTAAGGGACAGAGGCAAGAGCGACTATTTCTTACAATTATTCAGGCTAAGAAGTTACTTAGAAAAGGTTGTGAGTCGTTCCTAGCATATGTAGTGGATTCAGAGAGAGGCAGCCCCAGCATGGAAGATATTCCTGTAGTTAATGAGTTCCCCGATGTGTTTCCCGACGAACTACCAGGCTTACCACCAGATCGACAAATTGAGTTCGAGATCAACCTTGCTCCAGGCACGGAACCAGTTTCAAAGGCTCCGTATAGGATGGCACCAGCAGAAATGAAAGAGTTGGCGAGCCAGCTACAAGAATTATTGGATAAGGGAGTGATACGACCAAGTACGTCGCCATGGGGAGCACCTGTTCTCTTTGTGAAGAAGAAAGATGGGAGTATGCGTCTATGCATAGATTACCGGGAGTTGAATAAAGTAACGATCAAGAACCGCTACCCGCTACCAAGGATAGATGACCTTTTTGATCAGTTAAAGGGAGCAAAATGTTTTTCGAAGATTGACTTGAGATCGGGATACCATCAATTAAAGATCAAGGAAGAAGATATTCCCAAGACCGCATTTAGGACCAGATATGGGCATTATGAATTCCTAGTAATGCCGTTTGGATTGACCAACGCTCCGGCCGCATTCATGGATCTGATGAATCGAGTATTTAAGAAGTATTTGGATAAATTTGTCGTGGTATTTATTGATGACATCCTTATTTATTCTAAATCGGAAGAAGAACATATGCAGCACCTCTGGATAGCATTGGAGATACTCCGACAAGAGAAGTTGTATGCCAAGTTTACCAAATGTGAGTTTTGGTTAAAGGAAGTTCAATTTTTGGGGCATGTTATTGGAAATGATGGAATTAAAGTGGATCCGGCGAAGATTGAGGCAGTTATGAGTTGGGAGAGGCCAAGGACTCCTACGGAAGTGCGAAGTTTTCTAGGATTGGCCGGATACTATAGAAGATTCGTCAAGGATTTCTCGAAGATCGCCACACCATTGACCAAGTTAACCAGAAAGAATCAAAAGTTTGAATGGGGTGCAGAATGTGAAAATAGCTTTCAAGAGTTAAAACAGAAGTTGGTAACAGCTCCGGTGTTGGTACTTCCCGATGATCAAGGGAATTTTGTAATATTCAGCGACGCTTCACATAAGGGTTTGGGTTGTGTGTTGATGCAACACAGTAAGGTAATAGCATATGCGTCAAGACAGTTGAAGCCGCACGAGTTAAAGTATCCGACGCATGACTTGGAACTAGCCGCCATAGTGTTCGCACTCAAGATTTGGAGACACTATCTCTATGGAGAAAAGTGTGAAATCTACACGGATCACAAGAGCTTAAAGTACATTTTTACTCAGAAAGGGCTCAATATGAGGCAGAGGAGATGGCTGGAATTGATTAAGGACTATGACTGTTCGATAAATTACCATCCTGGAAAGGCGAACGTAGTGGCCGATGCGCTGAGTCGGAAGGAAAGATTGAATGCAATGATAACATCAAAAGAGTTATCTGAAGAAATCGGAAAATTTGAATTGGAACTTTGTGCTTATGGGAAAGTCAAAGAAGTTTGTCATGCAATGACCTTTCAGCCAACACTACTGGAAAAGATAAAGAAGTATCAAGAGGAAGTAATGGAAAAAGAGAAAAATCAGTTATCTGGAGAAGAGATTAATACTAAAAGGGATGAGCAAGGAATACTAAGGTTTTCATCCAGAATATGGATTCCCCATGTATCTGAATTAAAGAATGAGATCCTCCATGAAGCCCACCATTCGAAATTTTCAATCCACCCGGGAAGCACCAAGATGTATCAAGACTTAAAGAAGAACTTTTGGTGGCCAAATATGAAAAGAGACGTGGCAGAATGGGTTGCGAAGTGCTATACCTGTCAGAAAGTAAAGGCAGAACATCAACGACCAAGCGGATTAATTCAGCCCCTGAAGATTCCAGAATGGAAATGGGAAAATATCGCTATGGACTTTATAGTAGGACTACCACGAACAAAGTCCGGACATGACGCAATATGGGTTATAATTGATCGTCTTACGAAGTCGGCGCATTTCCTTCCAATAAATGAGAAGTCGTCACTGGACAAGTTGGTTCATCTGTATGTGCACGAAATCGTATTAAGGCATGGAGTACCTGTATCAATAGTTTCAGACAGAGATCCCCGATTTAACTCAAGATTCTGGAAGCAATTCCAGGAATGTCTTGGCACGAAGTTGAATATGAGCACGGCGTATCACCCGCAGACTGATGGCCAGAGTGAAAGAACAATTCAAACAATTGAAGACATGTTGCGCAGTTGTGCAATCGATTTTGCTGGAAGTTGGGACGACCACCTGCCATTAATTGAATTTTCATATAACAACAGCTATCATTCCAGTATCGGCATGCCACCATATGAAGCTTTGTACGGGCGAAAATGTAGATCACCAACAAGTTGGGATGAAGTAGGAGAAGGAAGAATTCTCGGCTCAGAATTGGTACAACACTTGCATGACTCAGTCAAGTTAATTCAGAAAAGGTTGCTTGCTGCTCAAGATAGACAGAGGAAGTATGCGGATCCAGCGCGTAAGGATGTTCAATTCCAAATTGGCGAAGCTGTGTTGCTAAAAGTGTCACCTAGGAAAGGGTTGATAAGATTTGGCAAGAAAGGAAAGTTAGCACCTAGATACGTAGGTCCTTTTGAGATTTTGAGTCAAGTAGGAAAGGTGGCCTACGAGTTGGCCTTACCACCTCAGTATCAGCATGTGCATAATGTGTTCCATGTGTCGTTGCTTAAGAAGTACAATCCTGACGCTAGCCATGTGATAGAATATGAACCTGTAGAAATTCAGGCAGACCTGTCATTTGTGGAGCAACCGGTTAAAGTACTCGACTGGCAAGTAAAGAGTCTTAGAAATAAATCAGTAAAGTTAGTGAAAGTACTTTGGAGGAACCCTAAGGTCGAAGAGTCGACTTGGGAGTTAGAGTCTGATATGCGTTCCCGGTATCCTCATCTGTTCTCTTAGATTCTGGGGACAGAATCCCTTAAGGGGGAGAGGATGTTACGACCGGCATTTTATGTAATATTATTTGTGAATAATATTAAGTTAAATAAAAATATATTCAATGCTTGTACGTTTGTGTGAGTGAAAATTTATGCATTATAAATTTGCTTTGGGTAGTATATGATTTTTTCAAAGCAAGAATTTATTTAATTTCTTTATTTTTGATTTATAAGGAATATTCTAAGCTTTGGAAAAATTTTCTTTTAAAAGACATTTTGTACACAAATTTTGAAAATGATTTTTATAAAGTCTCTAAAAATCCAAGTTATTTTATGGTATAAATTTTATAATTTTTGAACTTGTACTTTATTATATAAAAATAAATCTTTGGAAATTAGTTGCTTAATAATTATCAAATTACATGAATAACCTTGCATGCAAACTCTCTTCTATTTAACCAAAGGGCAAAGAAGACATTCTCCACCCCACTAACTCACATTTTGCTAGCCAAATTACCTCCTTGACCTTGCATGCAAACTTGCCTAACTTTAGCTAGAGGGTTACTCTTGTCATTTCCTAAATCCACTCACATTTAGTCTAGTCAAAGACATAAAAACAAAACTAAAGTGATGATCACTCCATTTTCACTCCACCCTCCCCTTTTCTCCTCCCTCCCTCTCGGCTCAACCCTCCCTCTCGGCCATCCCATAGCCGAGGCCCTCCATCCCCTTCATTTCTTCATTCTTTCACCCAAACAATCATCTTATATTCAAGTAATTTTACTCCCTATATGTTATTCTTATATATTTCAAAAGTATAGAGTGAAAAACCTATGTTTTGACCTTGCATGGTGATGTTTTTGTTAAACTCAAAGTGAACCTCCTTGATTCTTGTGAATCTAAGGCTTTCACCATGAGTTATAGTATCATAGGGTCAAGAATGGCTAGACATAAGAGTGTTACACTTATGCGAATGCTGTTTTTACCCTAATCCATTCGGCCATGACTTGATAGGAGCCGAATGGATGGTGTTTTGTTGCCTTGTTAACATTTTTGTGTATTTTGTGATGATAACATGAATTTTGTAGTAAAATCTTGATAAAATCCTTTTGCATGCTAGTTGATCATTTAGTTGTAATCCATGTTAGGCTTGCATGTTGAATTATGATAAAAATTTATTTGGAAATCATGTTGTTTTGGTTTGAAAAACCCGAAGGCATGCATGCATGTGGAATTCTCTTAGTTTGTTGTGAAATTTTGATTATTTGGAAAGATTTTGTTAGTGAGCCTTAATTTCAGTAGGAATAATATGATAATATTGATTTATGCTTCTTGTTGCATGGTAATAATTTGCGGTTATCTTTTATAAAAATATATATCTTGTTGTTTCAAAGGCATGAAGATTTGCGATTTGTTAAGAGTAGTCTCTTTTGTTTTGCCATAGTTGCACCTTAGGTAAGGATGATCTCACCAAGGGTATTTTAAGAAAAAGGGAGTTAGTTCAGTAGAATACCAAGTATAGGTCTTGGTTTAAGTATTTAGTTGTTGTTAGTTGGGTTTGTCAAGTTAAAATCTTGGAAAATGAGAGTTATAGTTTCTGCAGAAAAATCAGTTTAGTACCCTGAGGTTTAGAGTGAGTTTTGACCATGTCATTGATGTGCACTTTGAGGCCCAAGCCACCAGAAGTTAGTATGGGGAGTATATAATAGGTTTTAGGAGTTGGTTGGAGGTTTGCATGTCATTTGGTTAGGTGCACAAGTAGAATAACAAAATCTGTCCAGCAGGGGACAGTTTTGTTGCAACTTAGAAATAGGGAGATTTGGCCATGTCATGGGTAGGCCCTCATTAGGCCCAATTGGGCCTTAGTTAGAGGGTATGTCAGAGAAGTTTTTCCAACCATAGTTCATAGGATATGAGCTAGAACCATGTGTCACAAGTTAATTCAAGTCAGGGCATTTTCTGCCCAGAAAAACAGGGGTACCTTGGACTTTTAGCTTAGGCCCAAGAAGGCCCAAGCCAGGCCTTTGAGCCACATCAAGCTTATGAGATGCCCTTAGGTCAGGAGAGTCTTGTGTAAAAATTTTGAAGAAAAACTTGTAGTTTAAGAGTGTCTAATGCACTCAAGAAACCTTAGTTACCATTCTGAAATTTGCACCAGTGAGCACTTTCACTTATCACATAGTATTAGGACACTTAGAAGTGAGTATTAGGTCAACCACCATAGTTGTAAGATAGTATAAGGTCAGTAGAGCAAAAGGCACAAGTGAGGGTCAATAGGTTTTGGATAATTTAGGAAAGGCGCATTGAGTTAGGAAGCCCAAATTCGAAGACTTCGTTTAGTTAGCGACCAAGTAACTTAAGTGGTGAGTCGAGATCATCCAAGCCTAGTGTGGCATTATGGTGTATATGATGTTATTTGGTATTAATATACGATATGTGATTATGTGGCTACGTGTGTACATTTGAAAATATAAATGGTGGATATGAATTAAGTGTGTATAGGCCTAAGTGCCATCCATGTTTAATTTCGGGTTGTAAATAGGTTAAGATGGAAAGAATATATTATAATGAGGATTATTATTATTTATGTAGGATCTCGAGACGAGGGAAAACTTGCCATAAAAGTCGAGTGAAGCTCCAGTTGTTGCTCCTACCAGTCAGACCAGACCAGTCTATCTCAAGGCAAGTGATTCAACTTGACCTTCGTATTTACTGTAAACAGTTCATATATATATCGATGCAATTATCCTGAGTCATTTTGATATATTTAAATCAAGAGTATCTTTTGTTTATCTTTGAGTTACATAGAGATGCCATGAACCCTCGAGTACGTATTGCAAGTAGTTCAAAAGTCTTTCATGATAGTTTAATGCCATGATAAAATAGAGATTTGTTATAATACCTTATTGATCCTTTTGATTATCATGCTATTGATCCCTGAGAAATCTTGATATTGCACCCTGATGCTTTGATTCAACTCTTGAAATAACCTCGATAGAAACTTTATCTTGATACCTAAAAGCCAATCATTTCTTAAATTCATTCATGATTGTTTGATAACCCTATCCTTACCCTAAAAGCTTGATACCCTGTTATATCTTGAGCTGATGATCACTTTCTTTATATTTTAACACCTCTATCCTATTGGAACCAGTGATGCTTATCTTCTTGATGTTCTAATACCTATACCTTGTCTACAACCATTGCTTTAAGCCTAGTTTGGCATTACTCTTTCATATTATCCAATAGCCTTGCTTAATTTCCTTGTCAAAATTCTTGTTTATGGAAATCTCTCGATTACCCTAATATAGTAAAGTCTAGTGGATCATGGCCCTGAGATTTAGTGTCATATTTCCAGTGTTTCAAGTTGACCTATGATCCCCTGATAAAAAAATGATTTCAGTCAAAAGAGATTTTGTCATAAATCGGCATCAGTTTTCAAAATGAATAAAAGGTGGATTTTTCAGTCCCAAAGGGGGACAAATGTTTTCTTGAATGGTGGATCTGGACTGAGACGCGAGTCCTTTCCACACTTATATTAGGCTTAAAAGTTGCCTAGGGATTCCCAATAATGTTTTAGAACCCAGCGAGGTTCGGGATTACTTCGCGGCTGATCACCGGCTGTAATCCGTAGCGTCATAAAATGATTTTGATTAAGAATGATTTTTAAAATTTGTTTTGATGTAAGCAAAATGATGCCAACTCACATAAGTATTATCTCTCGTTATCATTGATTATGTCTTTCCATTGTCATTCCTAAAGGTATATCTCGATTTATGTTTTGCGTTGTACTATTAGCACTTGTTGAGCTTTTGGCTCACTTCTTGCTTTACCCTGATATTACAGCTAGCAGCCATGGTTAGATTCAAGCAGACTGCCCGTAAGACCTGTGATGCTGATGTTTATGTTCGAGCTCAGGTAGAATAAGTAATAATAGTTGTGTGAGGACTCGGTATTTGTAATCAGATGTAATAGTTGGTAGTGTTGGGCTGTTCCAAACCCTAAACTGTAAGATCTTGGATTTTGGTTGTGTAATACTCATTAAAATGATGTAATAGCTATAATTATTTTGCTATTTAAGTTGGGGGTGTGACATTTTTACAACTCAAAAGGATATTTTACTTTCAAGTTTAATTCTAATAAAGATAGAAATGAAATCCTTAACTTAAACTCGGTACAAATGGGTGGCAAGACCATGTATTTGCTCCCCTGGATGGAAGCCAACAAGTTTAAGAAAATTGTTATTGAATCAGTCCCATGTTGGATAAAACTAGAAGAAGTCCCTCACTTTTTTTGGTCCAGAGAGGGTCTTACTTACATTGCAAAGGCTGTGGGAACCCCCCTAAAGTTTGATGAGGTAACTGCAAAGTTTGAGCCAACAAAATATACATCAGTTCAGGTTGTGTTGTCATACTCAAGTCCAAAGCCAGATTTTTTGGGTGCCGGTTCAGGATGATCTTGGTGAGGAAGAGCTTGTCAAAGTTAGTATTTATTACCCTCAGTTGCCTTATTCATGCAGTCATTACAAAGTATTTGGGCATTCTTTCTCATGATGCATTCACAACCCTAACGCAGTTAAACCAACTACAAGGCCTAGACCTAGTGGAGTCAATCAAGGGGCTGCTAAAGTTACTAAAATAGACAAGCAAAACAAGGAAAAGAATTCAGAAAATAAAGACACAAATGAGGTTGGCAAGGAGACAGAAAATTTTGTGGCTATAACAGTTGTAAACCCGGTGGTTTTTGGGAAATTTTTGGGTTGTGATTTGGTCCTTGATGGTGATCAAACTTTGGAGGATGTTCAAACACATGAAAACAACGCATTAATTCAAAATGGAGATGATTTAGAGGAATTTGATCAGTAGATTGACACGAGTGTCTTGGTTAATCAGATGACTATATTAGCACAACTGAATGTGGAGGTTCCTGTTGGGGAGCCCAGTGTTGTAGTAGAACCCACTACCACTAGGGTTGGCATTATTGGCATTGAGGTTGGAATTGAGGTTCCTAGATCACCTTTAAATCAGAAAAGGAGAAGGGGGCATAGTCAAGATGCTACAAGGCCCATACAAGCGACACAGTCCACAACGCCCATAACGTCTGCAATTTCCACACACCTGCAGCGTCCAAAGCGCCTATAGCACCCACAGTGGCTCCACCATCACAATATCCATTTGTAATTGCTTTAAAAGCCTTAAACTCTGATTTGGTGGATGAATATGGGTTTACAAAAGTTGTTAATAGGAAGAGTCCTGCATATAAGAAAATCCCCAAACTGGCTACTAGGCCAGTAAGTCTCAGAAGATTGCAATGATGTTTGCCTCATAGAATGTGAGGGGGTTAAACAAGTACCCCCATCAAAAGGAACTCAAATATTTTATTTCTACAAATAATATTAGCTTAATGGGTGTTTTAGAAACTAAAGTAAAGGCCCCTAATGTTTTGGGTGTTTCAAAGAAGATTAACAAAAATTGGATGTGGTTGTTTAATTATGAGCATCACCATAATGGACGAGTCTGGGTTGGCTAGGACCCTGGAGTATGGTCAGTCACTTTGTACTCTAGCAATGCTCAGGTTATCTCTTGTTTAGCAACTTTTTTGGAAACTAATCTCACTTTCTTGGTCTCCTTCATATATGCTTTTAATGATGTATATGACAGGGTTCCCCTCTGGAACTACATTGGTACTCTCAATTATGCTTCTACTCCTTGGTGCTTGTTAGGAGATTTTAACTGTGTTTTTAGATTAAATGAGATTTCAGGTGGTAGGGAGCATTGGACTCCGAATATACGGTCCTTTGTAAGACTGTGTTATTAATACAGGGCTTGGGACTGTGAGAACAGTTGGTGACACATTCACCTGGACTAACAAACGGCCCCAAAATCCAGTCTTTAATCGTCTTGATCGAATGCTAGGGAATGCTTTATGGTTTCAACATTTCACTGAAGGGTGTGCCCAAGTAAAATCTAGAGGGATTATGGATCATAATCCCATTTTCTATGAGGAGCCTATTCCTATCAAGTGTGTTGGTAAACCTTTCCAGTTTTTCAATTTTATATTGAAAATTCCAGGATTTTCTTTTGTTGTTAATATTGCTTGGACTAGGAGTTGCATTAGCAATCCTTTGGTGTAATTTAACTTTAAATTAAGGAATTTTAAGACTGCTCTTAGAGATCTTAACAAAAGCCATGGTGATCTCCATCTTACTGTGCACACTTTGAGAGCTCAGCTCAATGACATTCAACTTGCTACGGTCTCGGACAATGGAAGGGACTTGGTCATTCAAGAACAAATCCTAGTTGATAAACTCAACCTAGATTTACTCCAAGAGGAGCATTTTCTGCTTCAAAAATCCAGAGTTAAATGGTTGGGAGAAGGTGATAAAAATAATGCTTTCTTTCACCAACAATGCAAGGCAAACTGGAATCACATCAAAGTCCAGAATCTTCAAAATGAAGAGGGTGTAATGGTACATGGTCAACAAAATTGTGTTGAGGTGGTTGTCTCATATTTTCATAAATTAATGGCCAATGCAGACTCTCAAAATGCAAATTATGTTCTTGATTTGTCAACTATATGATGTGCTTCTTTGAATGGAGAACAAGCAAATGCTTTGGCAGAACCTGTCACTGACTTGATCATTTTCCAGACTCTTATATCTATGAAGCACAACAAGGCCCCGGGCCCGGATAGCGTAAATGTAGAATTTTTCTTGGCCACATGGGATATTACAGGCCCCTGTTTCTGTGAAGGTGTCAAATTCTTCTTTGAGTCTAGTACTTTGCCTCCAGGGACTAACTTTACATTCTAATCTCTTATTCCAAAGGTAGCTACCCCTACCAGAATGTAGGATTTTAGGCCAATCTCTTTGTGCACTATTATGTAAAAGTGCATCTCAAAACATAGATTCACGGTTAAAAAAGGTGTTGCCTTCTATTTTTGAGATGGCTCAATTTGCGTTTATACCAGGGCGCTCTATATCGGATAATATTTTGCTAGCTCGAGAATTATTTCGAGGGTATGATAGAGAGACCGGTGCTTCTCGCTGTGCTTTGAAAATTGATTTGCACAAGGCGTTTGATACCCTTAAATGGGAGTTTATTCTTGTCGTCTTGCACAAAATTAAGGTTCCCAATATTATGATAGCTTGGATCAAGACTTGCATTTGCACTCCAAGGTTCTCAGTAAAATTGAATGGGGTTGTCCATGGTTTCTATAAGGGAGTTGTTGGAATTCTCCAGGGTGACCCCATGTCACTATATATTTTTGCTCTGTGTATGAATGTTCTTTCGAGCATGCTTTCTAAGGTCCCTGTGGGCTATAAATTTCATTGGAGGTGCAAGGAATTAGGCATTACATACCTCTTCTTTGCGGATGATGTCTTATTTTTTGCTAATTGGTCCAAAGATTCTGTGTTACAAATAATGAACAACTTGGCAGTTTTTTCAACTTGGAGTGGTTTGAATCCAAGCGTTCACAAAAGCACTAGGTTCCTTAGCAATTGTGACACTGAATTTTGTCAATGGTTTGATGAAAGGTTTGTTATCCCAAGAGGAGAGCTTCCTGTCAAATTTTTGGGGTGCCTTTGATCTCCTCCGAACTGTGCATCAATGATTGTTTACCTCTCATTGACAAGAATACTAGGAAACTTACTTCATGGGCTAATTTGCTTCTTTCTCTGGTAGGAAGGGATCTTTTAATTAACTCTATCATTCATGCAATTCAATATTTTTGGGAAATCATTTCTTACTTCCAACAGCAGTGAATTATAATATTCAGTCCATGTTGACAAAATTTCTCTGAAAGGGTAATTTCAAGCAGAAGGGGGGTGCAAAGGTAGCCTGGGACTCTATATGTTTGCCTAAGGATGAGCGTGGTTTGGGTTTTAAAAACATGGTCCAGTGGAACAAAGCTCAAATCATCCACCACCTTGTTCGAGTGGTCACAAAATCAGGGAACCTGTGGAGTGGCTGGCTAAATAAAACGGTCTTGAAGCGTAAGTACTTTTGGACTATTGAAATCCCCACAGACTGCTCTTTGATTTGGAAAAAGGTTTTAAGATTATCGAGCACAACTTTGCAGTTCATATCATACTATATTGTTGATGGAACCTAAATTTCTTTGTGGTTTGAAGCTTGGTGGCATCATTGTTGTTTAGCATAGTCTGCTTCCTCCCCTATTATCTCCCAATGCTTACTATCTTTCAATGCTACTGTGGAGTCTATCATTCACTCAGGAACTTGGTGCTTGCCTAACATAAAACAAAGAACCCATCACAGGGACCCTATGCTTGTGACATGGTTAGAAAGGCACCACCTTCCTCAAATTCACACCCGAGGAAGGGATCACATTCTTTGGGATGGTTTTGATTGTGCTAAGGTCAAAACTTGGCATATTTGGAACTCTATTCGCAATCAAGGAACCACTGTTGTCTGGCATAATGTAGTGTGGCATAAGCTTCGCACTCAGAGATATGCACACCATTAATGGCTCTCTTGCTGGGACCGTTTGGCAACCTTAAGCAGACTTCACAGGTTTGGAATACCTACTACTCAGCAATGCTTCCTATGCATTTTAGGGAGGGAAACAACTAGTCATATTTTTCTGCATTGCTCATATTTTAAATGGGTTCTATACAAGTTATTCTCATTCATTGGCATCTTGATCAGTAGTGGTACTTGGGTGCAGTTTTTGGTGAGCGTCACTCGGCTGGAAGATAAACCTAAATGAACTTTGGCCCTGTGTTTTGCACATATTTTTGCTATCACATTTGGAGGGAGAGAAATTCAAGAGCCCATGGGAAGGGTGTCTTTGGCCCATACAAGCTTCTTCAAGGTATTGCTGTGGATATTAAAGCAAGGCTTGCTTCTTCTGTTTGGTATAACTCTATTGTATGTTCTAGACCAGACCTGGACATTTCTGTTTTTAATCTTTTGTAATAGATCTCTTGTAAAAGTTTAGTAGTTTAGTAGCCTTGCAGTTTAGTTTGCTTTCTATATCCAATCTTTTTTAGATTGGTTATAGATAGTGCTTTATATGGCTTGTCATAGATCATAGGGTTGATCCCTTGTATATTCTCTTTCTATCTATAAAAGCATTTTAGCAAAAAAAAAGCTCGTAGGTGTTGTTGACGGAAATGTTTTTTCCTAGAGTGAGAAGCTCCTCATTCTCTCTAGAATTTAACTTTCCCACCTAGCTTTTGTTCAGATCTAATATCTAGTTATTGCTTTTACCCAGCAGTTCTCCACTCTCTTTCATCAATCTTTTCTCTTCTTCGTTGCTTCATTACACCTCCATTCTTCAAACACATTATACACGGTCTACATTTCCCCTCTCTCCTAATTCTCAGCTTCATTCCAACATCAATCTTGCATAAATTCTTTCAAGATCCATGGGCTCCTGGAGTTTAGAACATTCTAGCAGTATGAACTCGGATGAGTTCTCAAACTTTATAGGACATAATTATGTGGCACCTCCTTTGCATGCTCTTCCAGCAGTAGACCACCTTGTTTTCATGGCTGAAGCTGCTAGAAATAGTGACTGGTCCCCTACTACAGGTCAGAGGATCCATGATGAAACAAGACTCATTCTTGATGGTGGCTCCACTAGAAATGACTTTGGACCTAGCAACGCAGCTTCTCAGAAGGGTTCAACTAAGTCTAAATCCTCCAGTTCCACAATGCACAAAGGTAACACTAATACCACAACTCCAGTCTTGGAAGATTTACAAGATAAATTTTCGGTTCAAAATGGTATATTAACTGTGTATGTGCCTAAAAACAATGTGGTTGAGTCTAATGTTCATACAGAACTATTGCCTGATGTTAATGATAAAAATAAGAATATTTGGAGTTTAATTGTTATAAAAAGAATCCCTTCCATAGAACCTACGAGTAGTTCTAATGCTAAAATCATTTTTAATGAGGATGGCTCGGCTACACTTCAACTTCCTAAGGATTTTCTTTCAAATGCTAGGAGAAATTGGAACACTAGAATTATTGGTCATTTCATAGGAGGTAGCTTTGATTTTAAGTTTGTTCGTGATTAGGCATTCAAATTCTGGAAAAACCATGGCCTTTCAAGAGTTTTTTACATCTCAAAAGGGTACTTTACTTTTAAGTTTCATTCTGAGAAAGAAAAGAATGAAATCCTTAACCTAAATTATGTTCAAATAGGTGAAAAGACCCTGTATTTCCTACCTTGGATAAAAGCTAACAAGTTCAAAAAGAATGTTATTGAGTCAGTCCCCTGCTGGATTAAATTAGAAGAAGTTCCACACTCTTATTCGTCCACAGATGGTCTTACATACATTGCAAAGGCTGTGGGAATCCCCCTCAAGTTTGATGAAGTCACTACAAAGTTTGAACCCATAATGTATGCTTTAGTTCAGGTCATGTTGTCATATTCAAGCCCAAGGCCAGATTTTATTTGGGTACTAGTCCAGGATGATATGGGTGAAGAAGAACTTGTTAAAGTATTCATTTACTACCCTCAATTACCGTACTCATGTAGTCACTGCAAAGTATTTGGGCACTCCTTCTCAAAGTGTGATCATAACCCAAATACAGTTAAACCAACTCCAAGGCCTAGGCCTGGTGGAGTCACTCAAGGTGCTGCAAAATTCAAAAAATCAGATAAGCAAGATAATGTAAAGAATTCAGGAGCCACTGTCATAGTTGCAGATGGTAAAGAAACAGGAACTACATAGGTTGAGACATATGTGAATCTTGTGGTATTTGGGGAATTTCTGGGATGTGATTAGGTTCTTGATGGTGATCAGCCTTTGGAAGATGTTCAGCCACATGAGAACAACACGAAAGATGTTGATGAACTAGAGGAATTTGATCAGGTAATAGATACTAGTATCTTGGTTAACAAGGAGGTTAATCAAGTAGTGCAAAGTGTGATAGTTGCTGTTGAGGAGACTTGGGTTGTAGCAGAATCTAATGTTGGCATAGAGGTGGCTAAGTCACCAGTAAATCAAAAAAAGAGAAAGGGTCATGGCCAAGATGCTACACGAGCCCCACAGGCCACTCAGTCTATGCTTGCAGTACCCCCAGTGCCCCCAGCGCCTGCAGCACCCACAGCGGCAACAACACCTCAGGCCCAACTTCAGCGCACACCCCAACTTAAATAGCAGATTAAATATAACTATTACAACATTTAATAATTAAATAAACATACCCAAAACCAAGATCTTACAGTTTAGGGTTTGGAACAGCCCAACACTACCATCTATCACAACTGATTTTAAATACCGAGTCCTCACACAAACTACTATCACTTATTCTACCTGAGCTCGAACAAAAGCATCAGCATCACAGGTCTTACGGGCAGTCTGCTTGAATCTAACCATAGCTGCTAGCTGTAATATCAGGGTAAAGCAAGGAGTGAACCAAATGCTCAACAAGTGCTAAACAATACGATACAAAACATAAATCGAGATATATATTAAAGAATGTCAATGGGAAGACATAACCAGTGATAACGAGAGATAAAACTTTGGGTGATGGCATCATTCCGTTTGTATCAAAACAATTTCAAAATCATATCTTAATCAAAATCATTTTATGACGCTACGGATTACAGCCGGTGATCAGCCGCGAAGTAATCCCGAACCTCGCTGGATTCTAAAACATTAATGGGAATCCCTAGGCAACTTTTAAGCCTAATATAAGTGTGGAAAAGACTCGCGTCTCAGTCCAGATCCACTATTCAAAGAAAACATTTATCCCCCTTTGGGACTGAAAACCCACATTTTATTTTTTTCAAAAAATGATGCCGATTTATAACAAAATCTCTTTTACAGTAAACATTTTTTTTATCAAGGGATTATATGGTACTAAATCTCAGGGCCATGATTCATAAAACTATACTCTATTAAAGTAACTGAATGGTTTTAATATATCAAAGATTAGACAAGGGGATTTAGTGAGGCTATTAGATATTATAAAAGGGTAATGCCAAATTGGGCTTTAAGCAATGGTTTCGCATCAAGGTTCAGGTGCTGGATCATCAAGAAGATAAGCTTCATGAATACTAAGGGTGTTAAGGTATGCAGATATGATCTTTAACTCAGGATATATCAGAATTGTCAAGCTTCAGGATAAGAAAGAGGGGTATCAATCAATGAGGAATCACTTTGATAAGTATCTGACTATCAGGGTTCAAGGTAAGGTTCTATAGGGGTTCAAGTATCAGGATGAGATATCAATACTTAGGAATCATCATCATGCTAATCAAGAGAATCAACCAAGAGTTATAACTACCCTTTCTTTTATCATGGCATCACTATATAATTCAAAGATAAACATTATATATGCTTGATTTAATATATCAATGACACAGGATAGTTGCAGCAATGTATGAACTATTAGCAGTAAATATGAAGGACAAGTTGAATCACTTGCCTTGAGAAAGGCTGGTCTGGTCTGACTGGTAGGAGCAACTGGAGCTTCACTCGACTTTTATGGCAAGTTTTCCCTCGTCTCGAGATCCTACATATATAATAATAATCCTCATTATAATATATTCTCACCAACTTAACCTATTTACAACCCGAATTTAAACACGGATGGCACTTAGGCCTATATGCACTTAATTTATAGTCACCTTTAATTTATAATTGCACACACATAGCCACATAATCACATATCATATATTAATACCAAATAACACCATATACACCATAATGCAACACTAGGCTTGGATGATCTCGACTCACAACTTAAGTCACTTGGTCGCTAAACTAGACAAAGTCTTCTAATTTTGGCTTCCTAACTCGATGTGCCTTTACTAAACTATCCAAAATCTATTGACCCTCACTTGTGCCTTTTTCTCTACTGACTTTATACTATCTTACAACTATGGTGGTCAACATAAATCTCACTCCTAAGTGTTCTAAAACTATGTGATAAGTGAAAGTGCTCACTAGTGCAAATTTCAGAATAACAACTATGGTTTCTTGAGTGCATTAGACACTCTTAAACTACAAGTTTTCCTTCAAAACTTTTACACAAGACTCTCCTGACCTAAGGGCATCTCCAAAACTTGATGTGGCTCAAGGGCCTGGCTTGGGCCTTCTTGGGCCTAAGCTAAAAGTCCATGGTTCCCCTATTTTTCTGGGCAGAAAACGCCCTGACTTGAATTAACTTGTGACACATGGTTCTAACTCATATCCTATGAACTATGGTTGGAAAAACTTCTCTGACACTCCCTCTAACTAAGGCCCAACAGGGCCTAATGAGGGCCTACCCATGACATGGTCAAATCACCCTATTTCTAAGTTGCAACAAAACTGTCCCCTGCTGGACAGATTTTTTATTCTACTTGTGCACCTAACCAAATGACATGCAAACCTTCAACCAACACCTAAAACCTTTTATATACTCCCAATACTAACTTCTGGTGCCTTGGGCCTCAAAGTGCACATCAATGACATGGTCAAAACTCACTCTAAACCTCAGGGTACTAAACTGATTTTCTGCAGAAATTATAACTCTCCTTTCTCCAAGGTTTTGACTTGACAAACTCAACCACCAACAACCCAATACCCAAACCAAGACTTAAACATGGTGATTTACTGAACTAAATCCCTTATACTCAAAATAATTTTGGTGGAGATCATCCTTACCTAAGGTGCAATTATGGCAAAACAAAAGAAACCATATTTCACAACTCACAAATCATCAAGTTTTTGAAAGAACAAGTTATGCATTTTTATAAAAGATATACACAAATTATTACCATGCATCAAGAAGCATTAATCAATATTAACACATTATTCCTAATGAAATTAAATCTTACTAATAAAAATCTTTCCAAATGATCAAAATCTTATAACATTCTAAGAGAAATCCACATGCATGCATGTCTTCGAGTTTTACAAGCCAAATAACATGTTTTCTAAATATGTTTTACCAAGAAATTTACATACAAGCCTAGAATGAGCTATATCTAGATGATCACCTAGCATGCAAGGAGTTTCATCAAATTTTTACTACAAAATTCAAGCTATTATCACATAAACATGCAAAAATTGAACAAAGCAACAAGAATGGTCTCAAGGACCATTCATTCGGCTCCCCTATGGTCGTGGCCGAATGAAATGGAAGGGAATGGCCATTTAACATCAAGAGTTTCCTTCTCAAGACTTGGAACTTCACCATTCCTTGTACTCCTCTCAAAAAAACAACCTTAAACTCACAAGAATCAAGGTTGTACTTTGAGTTTCAACTAAAACCTTAACATGCAACCATAAAACTTAAACTTTCTACTCAAAACTCTTTGAAATATAAGTGATCATGGTATGTGAAGTAACATTTACTTGTGTAAAAGGTGGAAACTTGATTGAGAAAGAAAGAAAATGAGGAGGGGGTTGATCTCGGCAAAACCCGAGAGTGAGGGGGGAGGAGGCCGAGAGTGAGAGAGAGGAAGGAGGGAAGAAAGAGTGTGGTGGTGAGTGGAGTGTGAAATGATCATGGCTTTTGCTTGTTTTTATGGTTTTTGTTTTGACAAATGTGAGTGGGAATAGGAACTGACATGACTATCCTTCCACTTATACTTCGATCATTTTGCATGCAAGGGTAAAGAAGGAATTTGGCTAGAAATATAAGAGTTAGTGGGGTGGTAATTGTCTCTTTAGCCCTTTTGGATTGAATAGAAAGGATTTGCATGCAAGGACAACTATGTAATCTGCTAATTATGACAATTAACATTTATAAAAAAATTATTTTTATAAAATAAAATACAAGTTCAAAATTTATAAAACTTATACCATAAATTAACTTGGATTTTTAGAAATTTTATAAAACTGCTTTTGAATTTTGTGAAAAAATAACTTTTAAAAAGATATTTATTCAAGGTTTAAAAATATTCCTTATAAATCAAAAAATGAAAGAAATAAATAAACTTTTGCTTTGAAAATTCATATACCACATAACGAAAATTTAAGACGCAGAATTCTCATTCACACAAGCATACAATAGTTGCATATATTGGCATTCGGCTTTATAATTACACCAAATTTACAATTAATATTACACGAAAATGCTGGTTGTAACATCCTCTCCCCCTTAAGGGATTCTGTCCCCAGAATCTAAGAGAACGGATGAGGATACCGGGAACGCATATCAGACTCTAACTCCCAAGTCGATTTTTCGACCTTAGGATTCCTCCAAAGTACTTTTACTAACTTTACTGACTTATTTCTAAGACTCTTCTCTTGCCAGTCGAGTATTTTGACCGGTTGCTCCATAAATGACAGGTCTGCCTGAATTTCTACTGGTTCATATTCTATTACATGGCTAGCGTCAGGATTGTACTTCTTAAGTAATGACACATGGAACACATTATGCACGTGCTGATACTGAGGTGGTAAGGCCAACTCGTAGGCCACCTTCCCTACTTGACTCAAAATTTCAAAAGGACCTATGTATCTAGGTGCTAACTTCCCTTTCTTGCCAAATCTAGACAACCCTTTTCTAGGTGACACCTTCAACAAAACAGCTTCGCCAATTTGGAATTGAACATCCTTACGTGCCGGATCCGCATACTTCCTCTGTCTATCTTGAGCAGTAAGTAGCCTTTTCTGAATTAACTTGACTGAGTCATGCAATTATTGTACCAATTCCGAGCCAAGAATCCTTCCTTCTCCTACTTCATCCCAACTTGTTGGTGATCTATATATTCGCCCGTACAAAGCTTCGTATGGTGGCATGCCGATACTGGAATGATAGCTATTGTTGTAAGAGAATTCAATCAACGGCAAGTGCTCATCCCAACTTCCTGCAAAATCGATTCCACAACTGCGTAACATGTCTTTGATTGTTTGAATTGTCCCTTCACTTTGTCCATCAGTCTGCGGGTGGTACGCCATGCTCATATTCAACTTCGTTCCAAGACATTCCTGAAATTGCTTCCAAAATCATGAGTTAAATCGGGGATCTCTGTCTGAAACTATTGATACAGGTACTCCATGCCTTAGTACGATTTCACGCACATACAGATGAACCAATTTTTCTAATGACGACTTCTCGTTAATTGGAAGGAAATGCACTGACTTTGTAAGACGGTCAACTATAACCCATATAGCGTCATGCCCGGATTTCGTTCGCGGTAGTCCTACTATAAAGTCCATAGCGATATTTTCCCATTTCCATTCTGGAATCTTTAGGGGCTGAATTAATCCGCTTCGTCGTTGATGTTCTGCCTTCACTTTCTGACAATTATAACCCTTCGCAATCCATTCTGCTACGTCTCGCTTCATATTTGGCCACCAAAAGTTTTTCTTTAAGTCCCGATACATCTTGGTACTTCCCGGGTGGATTGAAAATTTCGAATTGTGGGCTTTATGTAGGATCTCATTCTTTATTTCAGGTACATGAGGAATCCATATTCTTGAAGAAAACCTTAGTATCCCTTGCTCATCCTTTTAAGTATTAATCTCCTCTCCAGATAACTGATTCTTCTCTTTCTCCATTACTTCTTCTTGACATTTCTTTATCTTTTCCATTAGTGTTGGCTGAAAAGTCATTGCGCGACAAACTTCTTCAACTTTTCCACAATCACAAAGTTCCAGTTCAAATCTCTTGATGTCTTCAGATAATTCCTTTGAGGTTGTCATCATATTCAGTCTCTCCTTCCTACTTAGAGCATTGGCCACAACATTCGCCTTTCCAGGATGGTAATTTATCGAACAGTCATAGTCCTTGATCAATTCCAGCCATCTCCTCTGCCTTATATTGAGCTCCTTCTGAGTGAAAATGTACTTTAAACTCTTGTGATCCGTGTAGATTTCACATTTTTCTCCGTAAAGGTAATGTCTCCAGATCTTAAGTGTGAACACTATGGCAGTTAGTTCCAAGTCATGCGTCGGGTACTTCAACTCACGCGGTTTCAACTGTCTTGGCGCATATGTGATCACCTTACTGTGTTGCATTAACACACAACCCAAACCCTTATATGAAGTATCGCTGAATATTACAAAGTTTCCTTGATCATCTGGAAGTACTAACACCGGAGCTGTTACCAATCTCTGTTTCAACTCTTGAAAGTTATCCTCACATTCTGCACTCCATTCAAACTTTTGATTCTTTCTGGTTAACTTGGTCAATGGCGTGGCGATTTTCGAAAAATCCTTGACGAACCTTCTATAGTATCCTGCCAACCCTAGAAAACTTCGCACTTCCGTAGGAGTCTTTGGCCTCTCCCAACTCATAACTACCTCAATCTTTGCCGGATCCACTTTAACTCCTTTATTTCCAATGACGTGCCCCAAAAATTGAACTTCCTTTAACCAAAACTCACATTTGGTAAACTTGGCATACAACTTCTCTTGACGAAGTATTTCCAATGCTATCCAGAGGTGTTGTTTATGTTCTTCTTCCGACTTAGAATAAATAAGGATGTCATCAATGAACACCACGACAAACTTGTCCAAATACTTCTTAATACTCGATTCATCAAATCCATAAATGCGGCCGGGGCGTTGGTCAATCCAAACGGCATTACTAGGAATTCATAATGCCCATATCTGGTCCTAAATGCTGTCTAGGGGAATATCTTTTTCTTTGATCTTTAATTGATGGTATCCCGATCTCAAGTCAATCTTTGAAAATCACTTTGCTCCTTTCAGCTGATCAAAAAGGTCATCTATTCTTGGTAGCGGGTAGCGGTTCTTGATCGTTACCTTATTCAACTCCCGATAATCTATGCATAGTCGCATACTCCCATCTTTCTTCTTGATAAACAGAACCGGTGCTACCCATGGGGACGTACTTGGCCGTATCACTCTTTTATCTAACAATTCTTGTAGCTGGCTCGCCAACTCTTTCATTTCTGTTGGTGCCATCCTATATGGGGCCTTTGAAACTGGTTCCGTGCCTGGAGCAAGGTTGATCTCGAACTCGATTTGTCGATCTAGTGGTAAGCCTGGTAGTTCGTCGGGAAACACATCTGGGAACTCGTTAACTACAGGGATATCTTCTATATTGGGGTTGCCCTTTTCTGAATCCACTACATAAGCTAGGAACGACTCACAACCTTTTCTAAGTAGCTTCTTAGCCTGAACAATTGTAATAAATAGTTGCTTTTGCCTCTGCCCCTTAAATACTACCTTCTCTCCACTCTTCGCCTTTAAATACACTTTCTTGGTCCTACAATTAATCTGAGCGTTATTTTCTCCTAACTAATCCATGCCTAAAATTATATCAAACTCTCCCAACTTGAAGAGTATCAAGTCGGCTGAGAACTTATACCCCGAAATATCAATCTCACAATTCGGACATAATTGATTCAAATGAATCTTCTCTAGGTTCGCAATTACCACATTTACTACCTCGCTCATAATCATTTTATCACATTGAAGCTTATCAACAAAAGATTCTGATATGAAAGATCTTGTTGCTCCCGAATCAATTAATACTTTAGCTTTGACATTATTGAGTAAAAGTGTACCTGCTATCACCTCTGAATTCTGAACAACATCCTTCATCTTCAGAACAAATGTCCTTGTTGTTGCTTGCGGGGTTGGTGTAGGTGGTGGAGGTAATGCCAATACCTCAACTGGCACGCTCGCATTGGTACTTGCCACATTCATCAGAGCTTTGACTGGTCCGGTTGCCTTGCACTCCCTTGCTATGTGTCCAGTTTTCCCACACTTATAGCACGGAACTCCTGGCTTCGGCATCTTGCACTCATTTGCCAAATGTCCTTTCTGATTGCACCTATAGCATGTCATGCTCAACTTATTACACACTCCGGGGTGCCTTCTTCTACAGTGCTTGCATTCGGGTCTCTGGAATCTGTTTTCTCCAACTTGTCCTTGGCTTGCCTGCCTGCTCCCCTTTGATTCTTGCCTTTTACCCAAATTTCCCTTCTTTTGAAAATTTCCGCCCTTCTGGAATCCGATCCTCTTTACATTCCGATCTTGTGAACTTCCCGCTTCAGACTTTTCTCCATAAAATGGAACCTTCCTCTTCTTGTTATCCCTCTCCTTCCTTGACTGCATCCCATCATTCTCAATCAAAATAGCTTTCTGAACTACTCCTGCATAAGTTTCAAGCTCAAACATAGCCACTCTATCTCTGATCTAAGGCTCCAATCCTTGCTGAAATTTCTTTGCTTTTTCCTCCTCGGTGCTGGTATACTTTGTCACAAACCTTGACAACTCGGTGAAGTTCTTCTCATACTCTAATACAATCATATTCCCTTACTTCAGCTCCAAAAATTTAAGCTCCATCTGATTTTGCATGTACTTAGGGTAATATTTGTCCAAAAATAACTTCTTAAATCTCTCCCAAGAAACCTGCTGAGTGACTTCCATAGCTTTTACTGATTCCCACCAATATATGACTTCGCCCTTCAAGAAGTAAGTAGCATACGGCGTCTTCTGATCGTCTCCTAACTGTACCAACTCCAAAGCCCTTTCCATCTCCTTGATCCATGTGTTAGCTATTACTGGATCAGTGGTATCATGAAATGCAGGTGGATTCATATTCTGAAAAGCCTTGAAAGTGACAATTTGTCTAGGTGGTACTGGTGGTTCAGGTGGTTGGTGTGGTTCACAGTTATCTTAGTTTTCAATTCGGTGTTGAAGAGTTAGTTGTTGTTGGGCTATAGCATTGGTTTGGTGTTACAAAGTTTCCAGTAGTCGAAGAACATTTGGGTCTGTGGTGAATGTGGTGGTTGGGTTCTTCTTTTTGGGAGGCATGATCCTGAAATAAGAGTTATGTCAAAACAGATATGAATAATAAAATAATTCGAGGGTATCGCATGGCATTCTTATTTATATGTGAGGTCAGGTTTCAAATTAAGCAGATATGATGATGCATATAAAAGCGTATAATAACAGTTGAGAGCAAATGGAACAATAGAGCATGATTATTGAAATTTAAAGGTCACCATACATAGGATTAGAACAAAGTCTGATTCTAGGAACAACAGGCTTATTTAAAGGAAATAATGGAAACAACTGGGAAATTCTACGGAGTCTGATAGTACAACAACATGAAAGGTAAATGGAAAGAACTAAGTTTTCATTCCATCTGAACGGGGCTTGGTAGTCTTTTCCTCTCGAAGCGTCTTCACAATGCTCTGGAGCTGATCCGCCACCATCTGAATGACATACTGGCTGGTACGGTCCCGGTGCGCTGGCATCTCCTCAAGCTTAGTGTTGACGTACTGAACCAAGGTCTCAAGTCTCGCAGTCATCTGCTCCTTGGGCTTCCCTTCATAATTCCGGCTGTCCGGGTACACGTTCTTCAGTCGGTCTATCAGTCGATCGTACTTGCCCTGAAGCATGTCGAACTCGCGCCTCAACTCAGCATACACCGTGAAAGCAATAGTGTCGTCCGACCTAGAGGATGACGAGGAATGCGCCCTTTGCTGACAACCAATAAGTGGAGTATTAATAATAAACTTACTTAACCCACTCTCTCGCATATTATCGATAACCTACACATAAACCCTTTAACCTATTTGGGCTGTCCAAGGACTCTAAACCGTAGCTCTGATACCAAAACCTGTCACACCCCAACTTAAACAGCAGATTAAATATAGCTATTACAACATTTAATAATTAAATAAACATACCCAAAACCAAGATCTTACAGTTTAGGGTTTTGAACAGCCCAACACTACCATCTATCACAACTGATTTTAAATACAGAGTCCTCACACAAACTACTATCACTTATTCTACCTGAGCTCGAACAAAAGCATCAGCATCACAGGTCTTACGGGCAGTCTGCTTGAATCTAACCATAGCTGCTAGCTGTAATATCAGGGTAAAGCAAGGAGTGAGCCAAATGCTCAACAAGTGCTAAACAATATGATACAAAACATAAATCGAGATATATATTAAAGAATGTCAATGGGAAGACATAACCAGTGATAACGAGAGATAAAACTTTGGGTGATGGCATCATTCCATTTGTATCAAAACAATTTCAAAATCATATCTTAATCAAAATCATTTTATGACGCTATGGATTACAGCCGGTGATCAGCCGCGAAGTAATCCCGAACCACGCTGGGTTCTAAAACATTAATGGGAATCCCTAGGCAACTTTTAAGCCTAATATAAGTGTGGAAAGGACTCGCGTCTCAGTCCAGATCCACTATTCAAAGAAAACATTTATCCCCCTTTGGGACTGAAAACCCACATTTTATTTATTTCAAAAACTGATGCCGATTTATAACAAAATCTCTTTTACAGTAAACATTTTTTTTATCAAGGGATTATATGGTACAAAATCTCAGGGCCATGATTCACAAAACTATACTCTATTAAAGTAACTAAATGGTTTTCATATATCAAAGATTAGACAAGGGGATTTAGTGAGGCTATTGAATATTATAAAAGGGTAATGCCAAATTGGGCTTTAAGCAATGGTTTCTCATCAAGGTTCAGGTGCTGGATCATCAAGAAGATAAGCTTCATGAATACTAAGGGTGTTAAGGTATGCACAAATGATCTTTAACTCAAGATATATCAGAATTGTCAAGCTTCGGGATAAGAAAGAGGGATATCAATCAATGAGGAATCACTTTGATAAGTATCTGACTATCAGGGTTCAAGGTAAGGTTCTATAGGGGTTCAAGTATCAGGATGAGATATTAATACTTAGGAATCATCAGCATGTTAATCAAGAGAATCAACCAAGAGTTATAACTACCCTTTCTTTTATCATGGCATCACTATATAATTCAAAGATAAACATTATATACGCTTGATTTAATATATCAATGACACAGGATAGTTGCAGCAATGTATGAACTATTAGCAGTAAATATGAAGGACAAGTTGAATCACTTGCCTTGAGAAAGGCTGGTCTGGTCTGACAGGTAGGAGCAACTGGAGCTTCACTCGACTTTTATGGAAAGTTTTCCCTCGTCTCGAGATCCTACATAAATAATTATAATCCTCATTATAATATATTCTCACCAACTTAACCTATTTACAACCCGAATTTAAACACGGATGACACTTAGGCCTATATGTACTTAATTTATATTCACCTTTCATTTATAATTGCACACACATAGCCACATAATCACATATCATATATTAATACCAAATAACACCATATACACCATAATGCAACACTAGGCTTGGATGATCTCGACTCACAACTTAAGTCACTTGGTCTCTAAACTAGACAAAGTCTTCTAATTTTGGCTTCCTAACTCGATGTGCCTTTACTAAAATATCCAAAACCTATTGACCCTCACTTGTGCCTTTTCCTCTACTGACCTTATACTATCTTACAACTATGGTGGTCAACCTAAATCTCACTCCTAAGTGTTCTAAAACTATGTGATAAGTGAAAGTGCTCACTGGTGCAAATTTCAGAATGACAACTATGGTTTCTTGAGTGCATTAGACACTCTTAAACTACAATTTTTCCTTCAAAACTTTTACACAAGACTCTCCTGAGCTAAGGGCATCTCCCAAACTTGATGTGGCTCAAGGGCCTGGCTTGGGCCTTCTTGGGCCTAAGCTAAATGTCCATGGTTCCCCTGTTTTTCTGGGCAGAAAACGCCCTGACTTGAATTAACTTGTGACACATGGTTCTAACTCATATCCTATGAAATATGGTTGAAAAAACTTCTCTGGCACTCCCTCTAACTAAGGCCCAACAGGGCCTAATGAGGGCCTACCCATGACATGGTGAAATCTCCCTATTTCTAAGTTGCAACAAAACTGTCCCCTGCTGGACAGATTTTGTTATTCTACTTGTGCACCTAACCAAATGACATGCAAACCTGCAACCAACACCTAAAACCTTTTATATACTCCCAATACTAACTTCTGGTGGCTTGGGACTCAATGTGCACATCAATGACATGGTCAAAACTCACTCTAAACCTCAGGGTACTAAACTGATTTTCTGCAGAATTTATAACTCTCCTTTCTCCAAGGTTTTGACTTGACAAACTCAACCACCAACAACCCAATACCCAAACCAAGACTTAAACATGGTGATTTACTGAACTAAATCCCTTATACTCAAAATAATTTTGGTGGAGATCATCCTTACCTAAGGTGCAATTATGGCAAAACAAAAGAAACCACATTTTACAACTCACAAATCATCAAGTTTTTGAAAGAACAAGTTATGCATTTTTATAAAAGATATACACAAATTATTACCATGCATCAAGAAGCATTAATCAATATTAACACATTATTCCTACTGAAATTAAATCATACTAATAAAAATCTTTCCAAATGATCAAAATCTTATAACATTCTAAGAGAAATCCACATGCATGCATGTCTTCAAGTTTTGCAAGCCAAACAACATGTTTTCTAAATATATTTTACCAAGAAATTTACATGCAAGCCTAGCATGAGCTATATCTAGATGATCACCAAGCATGCAAGGAGTTTCATCAATTTTTTACTACAAAATTCAAGCCATTATTACATAAACATGCAAAAATTTAACAAACCAACAAGAATGGTCTCAAGGACCATTCATTCGGCTCCCCTATGGTCATGGCCGAATGAAATGGAAGGGAATGGCCATTTAACATCAAGAGTTTCCTTCTCAAGACTTGGCACTTCACCATTCCTTGTAGTTCTCTCAAAAAAATAACCTTAAACTCACAAGAATCAAGGTTGTACTTTGAGTTTCAACTAAAACCTTAACATGCAACCATAAAACTTAAACTTTCTACTCAAAACTCTTTGAAATATAAGTGATCATGGTATGGGAAGTAACATTTATTTGCGTAAAAGGTGGAAACTTGATTAAGAAAGAAAGAAAATGGGGAGGGGGGTTGATCTCGGCAAAACCCGAGAGTGAGGGGAGAGGAGGCCGAGAGTGAGAGAGAGGATGGAGGGAAGAAAGAGTGTGGTGGTGAGTGGAGTGTGAAATGATCATGGCTTTTGCTTGTTTTTATGGTTTTTATTTTGACAAATGTGAGTGGGAATAGGAATTGACATGACTATCCTTCCACTTATACTTGGATCATTTTGCATGCAAGGGTAAAGAAGGAATTTGGCTAGAAATATAAGAGTTAGTGGGGTGGTAATTGTCTCTTTAGCCCTTTTGGAATGAATAGAAAGGATTTGCATATAAGGACAACGATATAATTTGCTAATTATGACAATTAACATTTATAAAGATTTATTTTTATTAAATATAATACAAGTTCAAAATTTATAAAATTTATACCATAAAATAACTTGGATTTTTAGAAATTTTATAAAACTACTTTTGAATTTTGTGAACAAATAACTTTTAAAAAGATATTTATTCAAGGTTTAAAAATATTCCTTATAAATCAAAAAATGAAAGAAATAAATAAACTTTTGCTTTGAAAATTCATATACCACATAACGAAAATTTAAGACGCAGAATTCTCATTCACACAAGCATACAATAGTTGCATATATTGGCATTCGGCTTTATAATTAAACCAAATTTACAATTAATATTACACAAAAATGCCGGTTGTAACATGATCCAAAACCGACTTATATGATGTTGCAATTGGCCGACCTTTCTATAACATATCCGCGAGGTATTATGGAGGATGTCTTGTCAAGACTTCATCATTCTTGATTTCGAGAACGATAAGAAGATTCCCATAATTTTGGGAAGACCTTTCTTGGCGAATGGTCGAACCTTGATAGATATGCAGAAGGGTGAGCTCACAATGCGAGTGCTGGATCAGGATACAACTTTTAATGTGTTCAATGCTATGAAATTTCCTACGGAAAATGAGGAGTGCTTAAAGGTGGAGTTGGTCGATTCTGTGGTTACTTCAGAACTTGATCAATTGTTAAGGTCCGATGCCTTAAAAAAAGCCTTATTGGGGAATTCAGTTAGTGAAGATGTAGAAGGTGAAGAACAATTACAATATTTGAATGCTTCTCCCTGGAAGAGGAAGATTGATATGCCTTTTGAATCTCTTGGAATGGAGGAATTGAACAAAGCTCATAAACGCCACAAGCCATCTATTGAGGAAGCTCCCACTCTTGAGCTTAAGCCTTTACCTGAGCATTTGAGGTATGCATTTTTAGGTGATGCATCTACTTTTCCTGTTATTATTTCATCTGACCTTTCAGGTAGTGACGAGGAAAAGCTTCTGAGGATTCTGAGAGAGTTCAAATCAGCAATTGGTTGGACTATAACAGATATCAAGGGAATCAGCCCTTCTTATTGCATGCATAAAATTCTGCTAGAGGAAGGTAGAAAGCCCACGGTCGAGCAGCAAAGAAGACTTAATCCGATCATGAAGGAAGTAGTGAAGAAGGAAATTCTTAAGTGGCTTGATGCAGGGATCGTCTATCCTATTTTTGACACAGTTCATGGGTGAGCCCAGTTCAATTTGTACCAAAGAAATGTGGAATTGCTGTGGTAGCAAATGAGAAGAATGAGCTTATTCCTACAAGAGCAGTCACGGGGTGGAGAGTTTGTATGAACTACAGGAAGCTGAACAAGGCCACTAGGAAGGATCACTTCCATTTGCCCCCATTAACCAGATGCTTGATAGATTGGTTAGTCACAAGTACTATTGTCTTCTGGATGGCTATTCGGGTTACAATCAGATTTGTATCACTCCTGAAGATCAGGAGAAGACTACCTTCACTTGTCCATTTGGTACTTTTGCCTTCAGACGAGTTTCTTTTGTTCTGTGTGGTGCACCAGCCACATTTCAGAGATGTATGATGGCCATATTTTCCAATATGATTGGCCAGAATGTGGAGGTGTTCATGGACAATTTCTCTGTATTTGGAGATTCTTTTGATGAATCCTTGCAAAATCTGGGACACGCTCAAGAGGTGTGTTGTGGGACACGTTCTCAAGAGCTGTGTTGAGACCAATCTGGTTCTCAATTGGGAGAAATGTCACTTTATGGTGCGACATGGCATTATTCTCGGGCACAAGGTTTCTATTAAGGGTCTTGAGGTGGACAAAGCCAATGTGGGGGTCATTGAAAATCTTCCTCCACCTAATTCTGTTAAGGGAATTCGTAGTTTTCTCGGCCATGCGGGTTTTTATAGGCTTTTCATTAAAGACTTCTCCAAGATTTCGAAGCCATTGTGCAGTTTGCTAGAGAAAGATGTCCCTTTCAAGTTTGATGACGAGTGCCTTGCAGCTTTTGAGACATTGAAAAAGAGTTTAATCACGGCACCGGTAATAACTGCACCTGATTGGAATGAACCTTTTGAGATGATGTGCGATGTAAGTGAATATGCAGTGGGAGCAGTTCTTGGGCAGAGAAAGAACAACATATTTCATGTGGTCTACTATGCTAGCAAGACCCTAAATGGTGCTCAACTGAATTATACAACTATGGAGAAAGAACTTTTGGCTATTGTCTATGGTTTTGAGAAATTTCGATCTTATCTACTAGGGACTAAGGTGACAGTTTTCACTGATCACACTGCAATTCGTTATCTCATCTCAAAGAAGGACTCGAAGCCTAGATTGATTAGATTGGTTCTTTTGCTTCAAGAATTTGAACTAGAGATCAAGAACAGAAAGGGGACTGAAAATTTAGTCGCTGATCATCTCTCGCGTTTAGAGAACCCTAATGTTACTTTATTGGATAAGACATTGATAAATGAATCTTTTCCTGACGAGCAGCTGTTTGGAGTGCAAGAAGAAGAACCGTGGTTTGTAGACATTGTGAACTACCTTGTGAGTAATATCATGCCTCCCGACTTATCTTATGCTCAAAGGAAGAAGTTTCTACATGAAGAGAAGTGGTATATGTTGGATGAGCAGTTTCTTTTTTGACAAGGAGCTGACCAAATCATCAGGAGGTGTATTCCTTACAGCGAAGGGGGGGGGAGATCTTGCGAGATTTCCACTCAACGGCTTATGGAGGACATTATGGTGGAGAAAAGACAACAACGTGTATTCTGCAAGCAGGTTTCTTTTGGCCAACCTTATTTAAAGATTTTTACCAGTTTGTTTTGAAATGTGATCGATGTCAACATGTGTGTAATATGACTAAGAGGGATGAGATGCCTCTTGATGTGCTTCTCGAGGTTCAGGGCTTCGATGTTTGGGGAATTGACTTAATGGGGCATTTGTCTCATCTTGTAACAATCAGTACATCTTGTTGGCGGTTGATTATGTGTCAAAATGGGTTGAAGTTAAGGCGTTGCCAATGAACGATGCGAAAGTGGTGCTTAATTTTCTTCACAAACAGATTTTCACAAGGTTTGGAACTCCAAGAGTCATAATCAGTGATGAGGGGTCGCATTTTTGCAATCACAAATTCACTGCTATGATGCAAAGGTATAATGTAAATCATCGCATTGGTACGGTTTATCATCCTCAGATAAATGGTCAAGCTTAGGTGTCTAACAGAGAGATCAATCACATTTTAGGGAAAGTTATGTGTCCATCGAGAAAAGATTGGTCTTTGAAGCTGGATGAAGCTGTTTGGGCGTATAGAACAACATATAAGACTCCATTGGGAATGTCGCCGTTTTAGTTGGTTTATGGTAAGGGTGTCATTTTCCTGTGGAGCTCGAGCATAAGGCATATTGGGCTTTTAAGAAATTGAATCTTGACTTGGATGCAGCTGGATAGAAGAGGATGCTTCAATTGAATGAACTCGATGAGTTTCGACTTCAAGCTTATGAGAATAACAAAATGTACAAGGAGAAAGTCAAGAGGTGGCATGATCGGGGTCTAGTGCTCAAATCATTTGTGCTGGGGCAACAAGTTCTTTTGTTCAACTCTCCTCTCCGTCTTTTCCTAGGAAAGTTGAAGTCAAGGTGGTCAGGGCCCTTCATAATAAAAACTGGGTTTCCACATGAAGCGGTGGAAATTTTTGAAAGTGATTCGGGCCAAGCATTCAAGGTAAATGATCAAAGGGATTCCAGAAATCCAGCGCGCCCGCGCTGTGAGAGCGCGCGCCCACGCCGGTGCGAAAAATATATATCCTGATTCTAATTCGATTCTAAGTGGGGAGACTTCCAGATTGCAAAGGGCTGCTATTTAAACTTCCAGATTGCAAAGGGCTGCTATATATATTCAAATAAGAATGTTTTCATGGAAGAGACGTACCAGAGCGCAAGGAGAGCCGTAAGAAGACCGTTTTTAGCACGATTCAATGAAGACGAAGAAGATCTTGTTTTTACTTATGAATCTTTGTTTTAAGTTGTATTTGGATGCTACTTTTCTTACTTGTGAACCTTACTCTTGTTTTGTACTTGGTTTTATTTATTTGTAATAAAGACTACGTTTGTTATACCATACTTTCATCGGAATCCACGTTGATGATGAGTCCGATCATGGGTTAATCGTTATCGTGGGGTTCTAGCAGATTTATTTATGGATTTCTTTAGTTAAATTGTTTTGATACCTTAGTAGGTGGTGATTGATTGATAGCCTAGTATTAGTTGTGCGTATTCATCTTATGAGCGTCACGGACTTATAAGATAGCGTGTTAATTCTTAATAAATGACATTGAATTTAAGGATTTAGAACTTTCCATGCTAGCATAGGTTCATGTATTGTTATGCATGATTCGTAGGTAATTTTAATCATCTTACTTACCCTGTGTAATCAAGATAGATAACTTGTTCTTAAACCGTTATGTTGTCAAATTCTATAGACATATAGGGTCTCAATATAATTGGTGTCTATTCATCTTCTATCTCTTTTGTGGATGTCTAGTAGTATGGTACTTGTACAACGAAAGTTGGCGTTTATCAGTTTCGTGTTGTCTGATTAGTGTCATTACCATTGCATGCTAAGATTGAGAACAATAAGGCTATTGAATGAAGTATTTAATGAAGTTAGAATCCCATGTTTGTCATATATATTAATTTAATCAATCTTATTCTCTTATTTATAATTGTTAGTTTAATTCTTAGTTATAAACAACCTCCATCCCCCGTGCCAGACGCCTGTACTGTGTCGTGCTCATGTCAGCTCCCATATCAGCTCCTTCTTCTTCCTCCTGCGCCTGCTGCGATGGCCCTGCCTCACCTCCTAGCTGAGATCTCCATGAAGTCCTCCTCGCCTCAGTGGCCCCAGCCGCTGGCCTCCCACTAGGTAGGTGGTCAAAAGTATAACCAAGCCCCTTTAGATCGGGATTGCCTCCATCTCATTCTTGCATCGTAGCCAAAGTAGTGTTGTCAATAGGAGCACTCGGGATCTGCAACTGCTCGTGTGCGGGCCAATGAACACCAACTGTCACGCACAGCTTCGTCACCACGGACGCATATGAAATAGACCCCGTAGTACTCCCCCTCAAGAACTTCAGAATCCCCTGATAAATCACCATTTCCAAATCTATATAATCGCCCTGAAGAATGCCCCAAAACAACCGTGCACGCTCCACAGTAATCTCATGCACATGCGAAGATGGCATGATGTTAGCACATATAAAAGCATTCCATGCATGGGCAAACCTGTTCATTCTAGAAGCCAAGAACCTAGAATACCCGGTCGTGCCCCTCTTGATCTTCTAGTGAGTATTGGACTGACACATAGTAGCAACAATAAGATCCTGATCAAAGTCCTCTAGAGTTTTATCGTTCCAGGTGTCCTGCCCGGGCTTCCTCGCAGGCTGCTCAATCAAAGTTATGATAGCCTCTGCACTATACTCCACCGTCCTCCCTCGAACCACCGTGAAGGCATTCTTCTCGGCCTTGGCAATCGCATAGAACTCACAAACAACACTCATGGGCACAACATCGGGTGCCTCGTAAATAGGAACCCAGTCCATCACAAGAATCATCTCCAACAGCTGACCATCCATCCCTGATGGCAGAAAACCTCGTTCTTTGATGATTGGCTTTGAAAGAAGCCTAGTATACTCCGCTTCAGCCTCGGGAGTAGAGAACCTTGGCCTTACACCACCCACACTTGATGAATCGGTGGTGTTGTTGTCGACTTGTGTTCTTTGTCTCTTGGGTGCCATTGGAAGTGAGTACAGAGAATAAGAGTTGTGTTTAAGAGAGAATTTGTGTTTGAGAATTTGTGAATTGGTGGAGAAGTTTGTGTATGAGGTGTATGTATATATAAGTGGTGAAAAGAGAATTATAAATGGAATAGAGGTGGGATTTGATTATGGGAATAATGGGAGTAATGGGTTTGATTTGGAGAGGGAATTATGGGATGTGGGAGAGTAAAAATCGGTTTGGATTTGATTTTTGACTAAAAATCCCGATTTTCTCTTAAAACTGTTGTTTTATTTTTTTTTTGAGTCAGGACACGGCGCGGCCGTGCTGAGACAGCGCGGCCGTGCTGAGACAGCGCGGGCTACTTCTGCCAAATTGGCACGGCCGTGCGCTGTAACAGTGCGGGCGCACCATGTTTCTGTGAAATCAGCACGGGCATGCCAAGCTTCGGAAGTGAGCCCTGAATTTTTTTCTTTTTCTGAATTTTTTATGATTTTCTCTTTTCTTCTTGGTTCCTCTACTTACTAATGTACAACAAACTTGGGTTACCTCCCAAGAAGCGCTTCTTTTACGTCGCTAGCTCGACGTAGAACCTTGAGCTCAAACGGACAATAGAACGGTACTAACCACCTCACGATTTGTCGTGTCACCATAGTAATGCTTCAACCTCTGACCATTTACATTGAATGCCTGGCCCGGATTATTCTCAAAAATTTCCATTGCTCCATGTGAAAACACAATTTTGATAATAAATGGCCCTCACCATCTTGACTTCAACTTTCCAAGAAAAACATAGAGACGAGAGTTGAACAAAAGAACTTGTTGCCCCGGCACATATGATTTAAACACTAAACCCCGATCATGCCACCTCTTGACTTTCTCCTTATACATTTTATTATTCTCATAAGCTTGAAGTTGAAACTCGTCGATTTCATTCAATTGAAGCATCCTCTTCTTTCCAGCCGCATGCAAGTCCAGATTTAACTTCTTCAAAGCCCAGTATGCTTTATGCTCAAGCTCCACAGGCAAATGACATCCTTTACCCTAGACCAACTGAAATGGCAACATTCCCAATGGAGTTTTATATGCTGTTCTATAAGCCCAAACAACTTCATCAAGCTTCAAAGACCAATCTTTCCTCGATGGACATACGACTTTCTCTAAAATGCGCTTGATCTCTCTGTTAGATACCTTAGCATGACCATTCGTCTGAGGATGACAAGTTATCTATCTTGATTACACAGGGCAAGTAAGATGATTAAAATTACCAACAAATCATGCATAACAATACATGAACCTATGCTAGCATGGAAAGTACTAAATCCTAAAATTTACTATCGCTTCATTAAGAATTAACACGCTATCTTATAAGTTCGCGACGCTCATAAGACGAATACGCACAACCATTATTAGGCTATCAATCAATCACCACATACTAAGGCATCGAAACAATTTAACTAAATAAATTCATAAATAAATCCGTTAAAACCCCACGATAACGATTATCCCATGATCGGAGTCATCATCAACGTGGGTTTCGATGAAAGCATGGTATAACAAATATAGTATTTATAAAGAATAAATAAAACCAAGTACAAAACAAGAGTAAGGATCACAAGTAAGAAAATTAGCATCCAAATACAACTTAAAACAAAGATTCACAAGTAAAAACAAGATCTTCTTCGTCTTCGTTGAATCATGCTAAAAACGGTCTTCTTACGGTTCTCCTTGCGCTCTGGTACGTCTCTTCCATGAAAACATTCAGCAGCCCTCTACAATCTGGAAGTCTCCCCACTTAGAATCGAATTAGAATCAGGATTCATATTTTTCGCACCAGCGTGGCCGTGTACTATCATAGCGCGGCGCACTGCCTTTCTGGAATACTGGCGCGACCGCACACTATCAAAGCGTGGGCGGGCCGTCCTTTTGGGAAAATCTCAGATTTTATCTTTTTCCTTGTTGCTTCGAGCCAGCTTTCCACGAGCTTTTATTCCAACACCACTTTGACACCAAATTAGCACCAAAATAATGCTCATTCGCCTGATTCATAGATTAATGCCTGAAATGCGAAAACACTAGAAAAATGTTAAAACACTTAACAACTTGAGTACAAATGCATCAATTCAAAGCTTATTAGAGCATTATAAAGTGTCATAAATGACACTCAACAGAGGGTGCTGCGTTCGCTGCGAAACCTTGGGCGCAAGCCCGGGCGGAGAGGCCGTTGGTGCGGATCTTGGTGGTAGTAACAAATATTCAAAGGAGAACTTTGACGGCCCAAGAGGGGAAAGGTTCCATGTGAACGACACTTGCACATGGGTTAGTCGATCCTAAGAGACGGGGGAAGCCCGTCAGATAGCGCGTTTCGTGTGAACTTCAAAAGGGAATTGGGTTAAAATTCCTGAGCCAGGATGTGGCGGCTAACGGCAACGTTAGGGAGTCCGGAGACGTTGGCAGGGGCCTCGGTAAGAGTTATCTTTTCTGTTTAACAGCCTGCCCACCCTGGAAATGGCTTGGCCGGAGGTAGGGTCCAGCGGCTGGTAGAGCACCGCATGTTGCACGGTGTCTGGTGCACCCCTGACGGCCCTTAAAAATTCGGAGGACCAAGTGCTTCTCACGTTCAGTCGTACTCATAACCGCATCAAGTCTCCAAGGTGAACAACCTCTGGTCAATGGAACAATGTAGGCAAGGGATGTCGACAAAATAGATCCGTAACTTCAGGAAAAGGATTGGCTCTGAGGGATGGGCACGGGGATCCTAGTCCCGAACCCATCGGCTGCCAGTGGACTGCTTGAGCTGCTCACGCGGCAAGAGCGGGTTGTTACGTACGGGCCGGGTGACGGACTGGGAACGACTCCTTCAAGGGCCTTCCCCGGGCGTCAAATAGTCTACTCAGAACTGGTACGGACAAGGGGAATCCGACTATTTAATTAAAACAAAGCATTGCGATGGTCCCTACGGATGCTAATGCAATATGATTTATGCCCAGTGCTCTTAATGTCAAAGTGAAGAAATTCAACCAAGCGCAGGTAAAGGGCGGGAGTAACTATGACTCTCTTAAGGTAGCCAAATGTTTCGTCATCTAATCAGTGACGCACATGAATAGATTAATGAGATTCCCACTGTCCCTGTCTACTATCCAGCGAAACCACATCCAAGGGAACGGGCTTGGCAGAATCAGCGGGGAAAGAAGACCCTATTGAGCTTGACTCTAGTCCGACTTTGTGAAATGACTTGAGAGGTGTAGGATAACTGGGAGTCGGAAATGATGAAAGTGAAATACCACTACTTTTAACATTATTTTACTTATTCCATGAATCAGAAGCAGGGCATTGCCCTCTTTTTAGACCAAAGGCTCGCTCGCGGGCCGATTCGGGAGGAAGACATTGTTAGGTGGGGAGTTTGGCTGGGGTGGCACATCTGTTAAAAGATAACGCAGGTGTCCTAAGATGAGCTTAACGAGAACATAAATCTCGTATGGAACAGAAAAGTAAAAGCTCGTTTGATTCTGATTTCCAGTACTGAATACAAACCGTGAAAGGGTGGCTTAACGATCCTTTAGACCTTCGGAATTTGAAGCTAGAGGTGTCAGAAAAGTTACCACAGGGATAACTGGTTTGTGGAACCCAAGCGTTCATAGCGACGTTGCTTTTTGATCCTTCGATTATGGGTCTTCCTATCATTGTGAAGCAGAATTCACCAAGTGTTAGATTGTTCACCCACTAATAGGGAACATGAGCTGGGTTTAGACTGTCGTGAGACAGTTTAGTTTTACCCTACTGATGACAGTGTCGTAATAGTAATTCAACCTAGTACGAGAGGAACCATTGATTCAGATTGTTGGTCATCGCATTTGGTTGAAAAGCCAGTGGTGCGAAGCTACCGTGCGCTGGATTATGACTGAATGCCTCTAAGTCGGAATCCGGGCTACAAGCGATGCATGTGCTCGCCGCTTGTTTGCCGACCAGTAGTAGGGGCCTTGTGCCCCCAAAGGCACGTGTCGTTGGCGTAGCCATCATGGTGGATGTACCACGTTGGCCGCTATAAAGTTCAATTCCCACCGAGCGGCAGGTAGAATCCTTTGTAGACGACTTAAATACATGAAAGGGTAGTGTAAGAGGCAGAGTGGCCTTGCTGCCACTATCCTCTGAGATTCAGCCCTTCGTCGCTTAGATTTGTCCCTCCCCAAACCTACGTCATGTAGAGCAGAGGCTCATTTTCTGATGTAGATTTCCACGGGCTATGAACCACGAAAAAATTTAGAAAAATCTGCATCGTGCCTCCTCCATCACTTAAGTTTATTATATTCCAACTTAGAAAAAACACAAATCTTATGTAGGGCTGGGGTGACTCCCTACCATGTGGGCTTTGAGCTGATGGGCACCAAATGGGTGTGAGGCTGATAAAGATCATATAAGGAAAGGCGATTCCCGTTCGGACTGCAAGGGAAAAATCATCCAAAAATCTTACTACTTATATATTATCATTTCCATGTGGCATCGCCCAAAACAAATGTGTTTTGGCACCTCAAATCGGCTCCCAAGATAAATCAGCAAAAAAGATTTAGAAAATAAAAATAAATTTGGAATACTAAAAATTAAGAGCTTCAGTTTGGTGGTGGAAGCGTGAAAAACGGATGAGCGGAACTCCGAAAAAGGGCATTGTGATTGCTCGAACACCTTGGTTAAAACTCCCGGAACTTGGGAAATTTCTTAAATGTCATATATAGGGGTGCCCCCCGCGCCCCTCTAGTCCATGGTCGCCTGACGGAGCCCCCCAAAGGGGGCCCTCGGGTCTCCCATTAAGCGGTGGGGCCCCCTTCGGGGTGATTCCCGTCGACCGACAACCGGTTCGAATCAATCGCTAAAGGCCCCAAATGGCCCAAAGGCCCCAGTGCCTGAAATGCCCCAGTGCCCCAAATACCCCAAAGGCCTCAATACCCGAAATGCCCCAAAGGGCTCGAATGCCCCTAATACCCTAAAGGACCCAATGCCCCAGAGCCAAAAGGAACCTACATGATAACACATACGCACTACGCCCCGCCCAATATGCACCGCGCACACTTATGTTTTAAAGAGACCTCAGGCGCCCAAACGGGGCCTCATCGCCTGGAACGAGACCCCAAGCCCAAACGGCAACAATGGAGCAAATTCTCTTTAAAACACACGCGCGCAGACATAGGCACGCGCGCGTTATACGTACGCTGCGGTGCATAGTGCTTATGTGACGTATATGCCTTAGGTTCCTTTGGGTATTGGGGTCTTAGGGCCTTGGGCCTTGGATTCGGTGCCTAGGGCGACCGACGACCGATTCCAAAAGTGAGAGACCGATGACCGATTCCGCACAAAGAGAGGTGGGAAGGGTAAAATGGGCGTCAGCCCGTCCGAACAAATGGGGAGCGACCAATTCCAAAAAAAGAGAAGTGGGAACAGTAAAATGGGCTTCAACCTGTCCGAGCAAATGAGGAGCGACCGGAGGCCATTCAAAAAGAGAGTGGGGACCGGGGACCGATTCCAAATCGGAGCGCCGGAGACCGATTACAAACAAAGAGAAAGCGGAACTGGGAAAAATGAAATGGGGCTTTGGGGGTAATAGGTATTTCGTAGATAGGATAGTTGACTTGGGTCCAAGACAACGAGGCCTTGGGGGTTTTAGGAATTGTGTAGGTAGGATAAGTGTTGTACAACAGGGCATCCGGTGCCTTGGGGCGTAAGGTTTCCTTGGCATTTGCACGATTGCCCTTGCGGCGACTGATAACCGATTACTCCGGTGAGAAAACACGTGTTCAATGTTTGGCTTAAGATTTGGCAAAACATGTCACTGAATAGTCATTTGTCACTAGAGATTGTGTCAGCGTTAGTTCGAGGCATGCTTTTGTTTTACACGGCGTGCTGGAGTAATCAAATATCCAATCAAAATATAACTAATCAAAGTAGGATGAAATAATGATATAGTCATGACCAACTTGTAGCAAAAAAGAGCACTATGTAGAACGCTAGGTATCATGGTCCTCTAAAAATTCAAAAAATTATTCATTCTTTAATAATGAAAAATGAATAAAGCTTAGATATTAAAAAAGAAATAATTTTTAAATGTATTTTTATCAATATATATTAGGAACTAAGTCACATTTTTTGAAATATAATCAAAGGAAAAGATATTTTTTTAATTTTCTAATTAATTTTTCCCTTAAATTACTAATAAAAATTTAAAAATATATGTTGAAAATCAAAAAATCTGAAAAATCATGAAAAATACTAATCTTAATTAGCTATCATTTCTAAGTGGAATTATAAAAGAATAATGGGTTTTGGTATCTCAAATCCCTTCCCGAATTAATTCAGAAAAAAGATTTATAAAATCAAAATAAAATATTAAAAATATCTGAAAATATCTGAAAATATTATTTGGAGTACTAGGATTTATAAACTTTCATTTGGTTATAAGAGCATAAAAATAAATGAGCGGAACTTCAAAAAAGGGCATTGTGATTTCTCGAACACCTAGGTCAAAACTGCTGGAACTTGGGAAATTGCTTAAATATCATATATAGGGAGGGGGACTTGCCTTCTACTGGGCGCGTGCCCACTGCGGCTACTGGGGGCGTCGGTGCGTGCTTGGGGCTTCCTCGGGGCTCCTGATCAGCCACTTTGTTGTGGTGATTCAGGTTGCCTCAAGGGTGTCGTGGGAAACTTTTAGATCTGACCCAGCACCGAGCGGGCCAGCTGAAGCCTTTGTCGCCGACAAGAGACATTGGTGCTCGGCGCCATTTGGAGTCGCTTCTCAGGATTCCACGAAGCGATAGTAAAGGCCCCCATGGATTTGTCCCTCGAGTTGGCCCGATATAAAATGTCCCTAGATAGGGCGGTGGCCTTTGCACACGTGTAGCCGGACGGTGAAACCAAGCATGCTTGCTTCATTTTCCAGAATAACTAGATTATTCTCGATTCTGAATAAATATGGCTGGTTAGGCGGGGCTAGTATTATGATGCAACTGTTTGGGCCTCAGTATGCCAAGCTTGAAGCTTCTCGGTGACCTTCGGCTACCGGTGGCTGAATAGTGCAGTTGAAAGGATCGTGAACTTTTCTGACTGATATCTCTTTGTTTGTTCAAAACAGGATTCCCTAGTTCTTGGAATTTATTCATTGTAGGCCGATGTTGGGGAAGCCTAAAGCTTAACGTGTTCCTTGGTCATGGTTTCCCTATACAGAGAATGAGGTGGCCTTTCCCGTGGATAGCCGGACAGTGAAACCAAGCGTGCTTCCTTCATTTTCCAAAATAGCTAGTTCTTATCGATTCTGAACAAACATGGCTGGTTAAGTGGGGCGAGATTTATGATACAACTATTTGGGCCTCAGTATGCCAAGCTTGAAGCTTCTCGGTGACCTTCAGCTACCGGTGGCTAAATAGTACAGTTGAAAGGGTCGTAAACTTTGCTGAGTGCTATCTCTTTGTCTGTTCGGAGCAGGCGACCTTAGTTCTTGGAAGTGAATGGTTTATTTTGTGATACGTGCTTAGTGGTTCATGTTTCCTTCATTTGTTATGGTCAAGTCCTTTCTAGACTTTGGGTCTTTTTGGGCGTGTACCTAATGGGTGTTGGAGGCATGTTGTACGTGTAGCGCATGAGTGGTGGTTGGTTTGTTCCGGTCGGTTGGTTCCCTGCCTTGGTAGCGATAATCGCTTGTTCAAACATGTTCAATTTTTCCCGAGTGCTAAATATTTAGCCTTGGGTTGGCCTGGCCCCTTGTGCAGCATACCTATTTTGACGGATTTCTCAAGTCTCACAGTCACACCTTTATCTCGGTCTAAATTTGATGTGAGGTAGACCTCGAAGCTCACCTGGATGTGTGTCATTGCTTTTCAATTTAAGCTAGCAGGCACCAGATACCCATGTGTCGCTCGAAGTCTTGTATGTGGAAACATGTTCGGCTTGGGGTATTTTCCCCTTTTATTCCTGAAATTATTGTCCCTTACGGAAGCCTATCGTGCCCTGCATTGACTAAAGGATGGTATTTGTCCTTTGCTCATGCGAAGCCGCCAACAAAGAGGAATGCTACCTTGGTTGATCCTGCCAGTAGTCATATGCTTGTCTCAAAGATTAAGCCATGCATTAACTAATTCAGATTGTGAAACTGCGAATGGCTCATTAAATCAGTTATAGTTTATTTGATGGTACCTGCTACTCGGAGAACCGTAGTAATTTTAGAGCTAATACGTGCAACAAACCCCGACTTCTGGAAGGGATGCATTTATTAGATAAAAGGTTGACGCGGGCTCTGCTCGTCGCTTCAATGATTCATGATAACTCGATGGATCGCACGCCCCTCATGCCGGCGACGCATCATTCAAATTTCTGCCCTATCAACTTTCAATGGTAGGATAGTGGCCTACTACGGTGGTGATGGGTGACGGAGAATTAGGGATCGATTCCGGAGAGGGAGCCTGAGAAAAGGCTACCACATCTAAGGAAGGCAGCAGGTGCGCAAATTACCCAATCCTGACATGGGGAGGTAGTGACAATAAATAACAATACCGGGCTCTTTGGGTCTGGTAATTGGAATGAGTACAATCTAAATCCCTTAATGTGGATCCATTGGAGGGCAAGTCTGGTGCCAGCAGCTGTTAGGGCGAAATCACGCGCTAATATTCACGCAAGTATACACGTTCACAAGTATTATAGAATACTTTCTAGTTCATTCCCACGAAGACTCAGACTAATTATGTTCAATTAAACTCACTCACCAATGTATGATTACTTCTCAATGTTAAGACAATAACACTTAGAATTGATTAACTAATTATTAACTACAATTGACTACTAGAATTAAACAATTAATTAACACTTAGAATTAACAGTATTAAAACACTCATGAGATTACAACTTCATTACTACTTCCTCCAATAGTCATTGTTATTACCCTTAGCATGCAACAGCGATGATATTAATCGAATAACACGAAACTGATAAAAGCCAACTTTTATTGTACTAATACCATTCTACCAAACATCCACAATTAAGATAGAAGTTGAATAGGCATCAATTATGTTGAGTACCTATATGTCTACAGAAATTAACAACATAATAATTTAAGAACAAGTTATTCCTTTTGATAACACAGGGCGAATAAAACGGTTAGAGTCACCCACTAATCATGCATACTTGTACATGAACCTATGCTAGCATGGCAAGTTCTAAATCTCAAGATTCACCATCGCTTCACAAGAGATTAACACCCTATCTTATATGTTCACGACGCACATAAGACGAATACGCACAACCAATACTAGATATCATACAATCATCACACACTAAGGTATTAAACAACTAACTAAAGAATTCTATAGCAAATCTGTTATGACCCCATGATCACGATTAGCCCATGTTAGCACTTATCGTCATCATGTGTTCATATGAAAACATTATAAATAAACACAAAAGAAATATAACTAAACTAATTATATTAAACCAGAGTACATCACAAGAGTTAATAGGTTCAAAGCAAAGAAAACTAGCATCCAACGTTACAATGAAATAAAGAATCACAAGAAAATATGCTTCCTCTTCATTGCGGTGTGCTAAAACGATCTTCTTCCTTATCTCCTTCGCTCTTTGATTAATACAACGATCCAACACACGTGAAACACCTCTGAAATCTACTTATATAGGAGTCCCATAAAACCCAGATTACATAAAAGTTGAAATCCAAACAGAACTAGGAGTCTAAAATAAATATTCTGAATTTTCGACCCTACACGGCCGCTCGAGCAGACGCTCAGCTTCCTGCGCGGCGGCTCAGCATAGCTGAGTGAGCGCTCAAACCCCTACTGGAAAATGGTCTGATTTTGCTCCGTTTCTTCACTGTAATCTGCTCCTCTCTTCCCTCTTGCAATGCTAGACACATGCCAAGGCTGATTATTGATGAATTCTCCCCCGAAATGCAACTAATACCCTGAAATGCACAGACACTAGAAAAACACATCAAATACACAAAATACTTGATTTCAAGACACCAATTTAAGCTATTATAAGACGTTATAGGTGGTATAAAATGCCACTTATCACACCCCCAAACTTAAATCGATGCTTGTCCTCAAGCGTCACAGACTAAAAAACAAAATAAAAACATGCATGAATGCAATTTATATGAAATGCAGCGATCCCCCTTACTATGACAAAACCAACCAACTTACAACATCTCAACAAATGCAATTAGGCGACTAAAGATCAATCAAATCATGCAACTAACATACAGCCAGAAACGTGGTGTGTGGAGATGCTTAACAGATATACTTCGGAACTAGATCAATTATTATGACTCAACTATCATCAAGGCAATCACATGATTATACAAAGAATAAAAATTCTAGGCACAAAGTGACTTATAACACTACAAGAATCCTGGAGCTTATTACGGAATCATTCTTTTTATTCATAACAATAATGCTTATTTGACCGTGCAATGAGTGAGGTCCACAAAAGACATATACAATGGTATCCATGTAGTGAGCGTTAAGTTAGCGGATTCCAGACTCTAAAAGCCTTAGGTCACTAGGCACAAAGTCCCCTAAGAACTTAATAACTCGAATACCAAAGAGCCCACTCGTGATCAATTATGCATTAACTCTTTATCTTTCTCTTTTTTTTTCTCTTTTTTTTTCTTTTTTTTTCTAAATTTCTGAGCAAGTGCGTTTCGCTCCATCTTGCTCAACCCTAGACTACTCGCATAAACATACGAGCCGGCTACTAGCCATTTGACGCCTAGCCACAATTAGCAACGAATTCCATTTTTTACTCCATTTTTTTTCTTTTCATGCCTTTTATCACTAAGAACCTATTATAAAATTCTAAGCATAATAAATAGATTAACCTCAAAAATAATCAGACCATAACAACAATCTAGTCCTTAAGCATTCTCTAAGACTTAGTGAAAATACAAGTGTTTCTAGCATGCATATCAACCTACATGACTCAACATCACTTTAATGATATCACTACACTCACATCAATATCACAAATCAGTCGACAAATGATCGCAATAGGGATCATGACATATGCATGAGCTACATGACATGATAAACAAATAAAACTATAAATAAAAAAACCTATATGGCAAAAATTATGCAATTATATGAACTAAACTATCATGAATATGCAACTATATGACACACACACAAAATATTCCTTAAATACCACCCCCAAACTTAAAATCTTCACTGTCCCCAGTGAAGGTAGTAGAAAGGAACACAGGGTATACCTACTCGGAGTCATCATCATCATCACCCTCAGTGGGTGGTGTATCATGAGGCGGATATGCAGAGTCCTCAACAAAAACTAGCCACAGGATGTTAGCTCCAAGGCCTCTAAAAGTGGTCCATAGCGCAAGGGTGAGCTCCTGAGCAAACCTGCTCTGCGTCTCGTACATAGAATCCATCTTCTATGACAGCCTCCTATACTGGGCATCAGCCATCCCAGCACCCTCCTGAGCTCTAGAAGAACCAGCCTCATCACGCCTCGGCCTCGCCATGGTAGCACCTCGTGCTGGACGCCCTCCTGGAAGACGATAACCCAGCCCAAGCTCCTCGAGCTCACCACCGGTCCACTCCTGCATCGCATTCAGAGTCCCGGAATCAATAGGAGCGGCCGACAACTGCAATTGCTCATGAGACGGCCACTAAACTCCCACCGCTCGGCAAAGCTTAGTAACCGTGGATGCATAGGGGATGTTCATGTACTTAGCTCCCCTCAAAAACTTCAGAATTCCTTGGTAGATGAACTCACCAAGGTCCACATAGTACTCCTCATTCAAAACTCCCCACAACAACTGTGCTCTCTCAACTATGACCTCATGTGCATGCGAAGAAGGCAGAATATTAGCACAAATAAACGCATTCCATGCACGGGCATACCTATTCATCACAATCGCCGGAAAGTGACGATACTCATTAGTTCCAGTCTTGAAAGTCCATACTGTGCCCGACCTACAGAGAGTAGCACAAATCAAATCCAAGTCAAAATCCTCAGCAGTCTTCTCGTTCCAGTTCTCCTCCGTGGGCTTCCTCTATCTCTGCCCAATCACACGGCGAATCGCCGCTGGGTGATAATCAACCGTCATCCCCCGGACCACAGAAAACCCAATCTTCTCGGCCTTCGCATTCGCATAGAACTCGCGAACCACGCTCATCGGCACTGCTTCAGGTGACTCACAAAAAGCTATCCACCCCTTCTCAGCAATCATAGGCAACAACTCACCTCCCTCCCTGATGGTAAAAATCCCCTCTCCTTCAGAATCGGCTTCCCCAGAAGCCTAGTGTACTCCTCCTCCATATCCCTATCATTCAAACGAGGCCTCGCAGCAGTACCTCTCGAAGAATCAGCAGTAGGGACAGTGTTGCTGCTATCAATAGTCCTTGCTCTCTTGGGTGCCATCGAATCTGAATTAAAGTGCTTGAGAATTATGTTTTTGTGTTTGGGAGAGAGTTGAAGTATAGAAAGTGTATGGGAGATATATGGGATGGGTGTATGTATATATAGGGTATGGATTAGGGTTGAATTTGATTAGGAGTGGGTTTAAGGGTTAGAATCATGGGATAATGGGAAATAGGTCGTGGGTTTATGGTTTATATTTTGTTTTTTTATTTTTCTGATTTTTTGGCTTTTTATTGACTAAAAAAACAAATTTGTCCCAGCCGACCGCTGAGCAGTCGCTCAGCAAAGCTGAACGGGCGCTCAGCTTGCTGAGCGGGCGCTCAGGAGGCTACTGGAAAAAAAAAATTATGGCCCGGTTTTTCTGATTTTTTTGTGGTTTTGGATAGGTTATTAACTTATAAGGGTTCCTGTAACAACAAATCATGGGTTGCCTCCCATGAAGCGCTTCTTTTTCGTCATTAGTTGGAAGTTGCGTACCTTCCTTAAGTTGACAATAAAACGACACTAACCACTTCCCGGTTTTCCGTGTCCCCATAGTAGTGCTTCAACCACTGACCATTAACCTTGAATGCTTGGTCCAGATCATTCTCAAAAATCTTCACCGCTCCATGTGGAAACACAGTTTTGACAATAAAAGGTCCAGACCACCTTGATTTCAACTTCCCAGGAAAAAGTCGGAGACGAGAGTTGAATAAGAGAACTTGTTATCCCGCCACGAATAACTTAGGGTGTAGCTTCCTATCGTGCCACCTTTTCACCTTTTCCTTGTACATTTTGTTGTTCTCATACGATTGGAGTCGAAATTTATCAAGTTCATTACGCTGAAGCATTCGCTTCTTTCCAGCTGCATCTAGATCCAGGTTCAACTTTTTCAACACCCAATAGGCCTTATGCTCAAGCTCCGCAGGTAAATGACATCCCTTTCCATACACCATTTGAAACGGGGACATACCAAGTGGAGTTTTGTATGCTGTTCTGTAAGCCCAAACAGCTTCATCGAGCTTTAAAGACTAATCCTTCCTTGACGGACAAACAACCTTCTCTAAAATGCGCTTGATCTCTCTGTTAGACACTTCGGCTTGACCATTTGTTTGCGGATGATAGGCAGTAGCAACTCGATGATTCACGTTATAACGCTGCATCATAGAAATGAACTTACGGTTGCAGAAATGCGACCCTTCATCACTTATGATTACTCCAGGCGTTCCAAACCTTGTGAAAATCTGCTTCTGAAGAAAATTCAACACTGCATTTGCATCATTTGTCGGTAGAGCTTTGACTTCTACACATTTTGAGACATAATCGACTGCCAGCAAGATGTACTGATTGTTGCAGGATGAGACAAAAGGCCCCATGAAATCGATTCCCCAAACATCAAAGACCTCGACTTCAAGCATCACATTTAACGGCATCTCATCCTTTCTCGTCAAATTTCCCACTCTTTGGCAACGATCACATCTTAAAACAAACTGATGAGCATCCTTAAACAAAGTAGGCAAAAAAAAACCCGCTTACAGGATACGGGCTGCCGTCTTCTCACCACCATAGTGTCCACCATAAACTGTGGAGTGGTAGTCTCGTAATATCCCCTCCGTCTCACAGAATGGGATACATCTCCTGATGATCTGGTCAGCTCCCTGTCTAAACAAATACGGTTCATCCCACATGTACCACTTCACCTCATGCAGAAACTTCTTCTTTTGAGTTGTAGTCAAATTAGGAGGCATTATATTGCTGACAAGATAATTCACAATATCTGCGAACCATGGCTCTTTCTCCTGAACTGCGAACAACTACTCATCCGGAAAAGATTCTTTGATCAATGTCTTATCATGTGAAGTAGACTCGAGATTCTCCAATCTAGAGAGATGGTCAGCTACTTGATTCTCAGTACCTTTTCGATCCTTGATCTCTAACTCAAATTCATGCAGTAAGAGCACCCAACGAATGAGTCTCGGCTTCGAATCCTTTTTGGAAACCAAATAGCATATGGCCGCATGATCAGTGAATACTGTCACCTTTGTCCCCAGCAAATAAGATCGAAATTTTTCGAAACCAAAGACTACAGCTAAGAGCTCTTTCTCAGTAGTGGTGTAGTTCGTTTGGGACCCATTTAAGGTCTTGCTAGCATAGTAGACCACGTGAAAGAGATTATTCTTGCACTGCCCAAGAACTGCGCCCATCGCATAATCACTCGCATCACATATCATCTCAAAAGGCTCTGTCCAATCAGGTGCTGTAATAACTGGTGTAGTGATCAAACTCTTATTAAGAGTTTCGAATGTCGTCAAACATTCATCATCAAATTTGAAAGGCACATCCTTCTCAAGCAAGTTGCACAGCGGTTTAGATATCTTCGAAAAGTCCTTGATGAAACGCCGATAAAAACCCGCATGACCAAGAAAACTACGGATTCCTTTCACAGAAATAGGTGGTGGAAGATTTTCAATGACTCCCACCTTGGCTTTATCCACCTCAAGACCCTTGCTAGAGACCTTTTTCCCAAGAATAATTCCTTCACGCACCATAAAATGACATTTTTCCCAATTGAGCACCAAATTAGTTTCCACACACCTTTTGAGCACGGCATGAAGATTATTCAAACATTCATCATACGAATGTCCAAAGACGGAGAAGTCGTCCATGAACACCTCGACATTATTCCCAATCATGTCAGAGAATATAGCCATCATACATCTCTGAAAAGTGGTCGGTGCGCCACATAACCCAAACGAAACTCTGTGAAAAGCAAACGTGCCAAATGGACAAGTGAAGGTAGTCTTTTCTTGATCCTCTGGTGTAATACAAATCTGATTATATCCTGAGTAGCCATCCAGAAGACAATAATACTCATGACCAGCCAACCTATCAAGCATCTGATCAATAAACGGAAGCAGGAAGTGATCCTTCCTTGTGGCCTTATTTAACTTCCTGTAATCCATACATAATCTCCATCCTGTGACTGTTCGTGTTACGACCGGCATTTTATGTAATATTATTTGTGAATAATATTAAGTTAAATAAAAATATATTCAATGCTTGTACGTTTGTGTGAGTGAAAATTTATGCATTATAAATTTGCTTTGGGTAGTATATGATTTTTCAAAGCAAGAATTTATTTAATTTCTTTATTTTTGATTTATAAGGAATATTCTAAGCTTTGGAAAAAAATTTTTCTTTTAAAAGACATTTTGTACACAAATTTTGAAAATGATTTTTATAAAGTCTCTAAAAATCCAAGTTATTTTATGGTATAAATTTTATAATTTTTGAACTTGTACTTTATTATATAAAAATAAATCTTTGGAAATTAGTTGCTTAATAATTATCAAATTACATGAATAACCTTGCATGCAAACTCTCTTCTATTTAACCAAAGGGCAAAGAAGACATTCTCCACCCCACTAACTCACATTTTGCTAGCCAAATTACCTCCTTGACCTTGCATGCAAACTTGCCTAACTTTAGCTAGAGGGTTACTCTTGTCATTTCCTAAATCCACTCACATTTAGTCTAGTCAAAGACATAAAAACAAAACTAAAGTGATGATCACTCCATTTTTCACTCCACCCTCCCCTTTTCTCCTCCCTCCCTCTCGGCTCAACCCTCCCTCTCGGCCATCCCATAGCCGAGGCCCTCCATCCCCTTCATTTCTTCATTCTTTCACCCAAACAATCATCTTATATTCAAGTAATTTTACTCCCTATATGTTATTCTTATATATTTCAAAAGTATAGAGTGAAAAACCTATGTTTTGACCTTGCATGGTGATGTTTTTGTTAAACTCAAAGTGAACCTCCTTGATTCTTGTGAATCTAAGGCTTTCACCATGAGTTATAGTATCATAGGGTCAAGAATGGCTAGACATAAGAGTGTTACACTTATGCGAATGCTGTTTTTACCCTAATCCATTCGGCCATGACTTGATAGGAGCCGAATGGATGGTGTTTTGTTGCCTTGTTAACATTTTTGTGTATTTTGTGATGATAACATGAATTTTGTAGTAAAGTCTTGATAAAATCCTTTTGCATGCTAGTTGATCATTTAGTTGTAATCCATGTTAGGCTTGCATGTTGAATTATGATAAAAATTTATTTGGAAATCATGTTGTTTTGGTTTGAAAAACCCGAAGGCATGCATGCATGTGGAATTCTCTTAGTTTGTTGTGAAATTTTGATTATTTGGAAAGATTTTGTTAGTGAGCCTTAATTTCAGTAGGAATAATATGATAATATTGATTTATGCTTCTTGTTGCATGGTAATAATTTGTGGTTATCTTTTATAAAAATATATATCTTGTTGTTTCAAAGGCATGAAGATTTGCGATTTGTTAAGAGTAGTCTCTTTTGTTTTGCCATAGTTGCACCTTAGGTAAGGATGATCTCACCAAGGGTATTTTAAGAAAAAGGGAGTTAGTTCAGTAGAATACCAAGTATAGGTCTTGGTTTAAGTATTTAGTTGTTGTTAGTTGGGTTTGTCAAGTTAAAATCTTGGAAAATGAGAGTTATAGTTTCTGCAGAAAAATCAGTTTAGTACCCTGAGGTTTAGAGTGAGTTTTGACCATGTCATTGATGTGCACTTTGAGGCCCAAGCCACCAGAAGTTAGTATGGGGAGTATATAATAGGTTTTAGGAGTTGGTTGGAGGTTTGCATGTCATTTGGTTAGGTGCACAAGTAGAATAACAAAATCTGTCCAGCAGGGGACAGTTTTGTTGCAACTTAGAAATAGGGAGATTTGGCCATGTCATGGGTAGGCCCTCATTAGGCCCAATTGGGCCTTAGTTAGAGGGTATGTCAGAGAAGTTTTTCCAACCATAGTTCATAGGATATGAGCTAGAACCATGTGTCACAAGTTAATTCAAGTCAGGGCATTTTCTGCCCAGAAAAACAGGGGTACCTTGGACTTTTAGCTTAGGCCCAAGAAGGCCCAAGCCAGGCCTTTGAGCCACATCAAGCTTGTGAGATGCCCTTAGGTCAGGAGAGTCTTGTGTAAAAATTTTGAAGAAAAACTTGTAGTTTAAGAGTGTCTAATGCACTCAAGAAACCTTAGTTACCATTCTGAAATTTGCACCAGTGAGCACTTTCACTTATCACATAGTTTTAGGACACTTAGAAGTGAGTATTAGGTCAACCACCATAGTTGTAAGATAGTATAAGGTCAGTAGAGCAAAAGGCACAAGTGAGGGTCAATAGGTTTTGGATAATTTAGGAAAGGCGCATTGAGTTAGGAAGCCCAAATTCGAAGACTTCGTTTAGTTAGCGACCAAGTAACTTAAGTGGTGAGTCGAGATCATCCAAGCCTAGTGTGGCGTTATGGTGTATGTGATGTTATTTGGTATTAATATACGATATGGGATTATGTGGCTACTTGTGTATATTTAAAAATATAAATGTTGGATATGAATTAAGTGTGTATAGGCCTAAGTGCCATCCATGTTTAATTTCGGGTTGTAAATAGGTTAAGATGGAAAGAATATATTATAATGAGGATTATTATTATTTATGTAGGATCTCGAGATGAGGGAAAACTTGCCATAAAAGTCGAGTGAAGCTCCAGTTGTTGCTCCTACCAGTCAGACCAGACCAGTCTATCTCAAGGCAAGTGATTCAACTTGACCTTCGTATTTACTGTAAACAGTTCATATATATATCGATGCAATTATCCTGAGTCATTTTGATATATTTAAATCAAGAGTATCTTTTGTTTATCTTTGAGTTACATAGAGATGCCATGAACCCTCGAGTACGTATTGCAAGTAGTTCAAAAGTCTTTCATGATAGTTTAATGCCATGATAAAATAGAGATTTGTTATAATACCTTATTGATCCTTTTGATTATCATGCTATTGATCCCTGAGAAATCTTGATATTGCACCCTGATGCTTTGATTCAACTCTTGAAATAACCTCGATAGAAACTTTATCTTGATACCTAAAAGCCAATCATTTCTTAAATTCATTCATGATTGTTTGATAACCCTATCCTTACCCTAAAAGCTTGATACCCTGTTATATCTTGAGCTGATGATCACTTTCTTTATATTTTAACACCTCTATCCTATTGGAACCAGTGATGCTTATCTTCTTGATGTTCTAATACCTATACCTTGTCTACAACCATTGCTTTAAGCCTAGTTTGGCATTACTCTTTCATATTATCCAATAGCCTTGCTTAATTTCCTTGTCAAAATTCTTGTTTATGGAAATCTCTCGATTACCCTAATATAGTAAAGTCTAGTGGATCATGGCCCTGAGATTTAGTGTCATATTTCCAGTGTTTCAAGTTGACCTATAATCCCCTGATAAAAAAATGATTTCAGTCAAAAGAGATTTTGTCATAAATCGGCATCAGTTTTCAAAATGAATAAAAGGTGGATTTTTCAGTCCCAAAGGGGGACAAATGTTTTCTTGAATGGTGGATCTGGACTGAGACGCGAGTCCTTTCCACACTTATATTAGGCTTAAAAGTTGCCTAGGGATTCTCAATAATGTTTTAGAACCCAGCGAGGTTCGGGATTACTTCGCGGCTGATCACCGGCTGTAATCCGTAGCGTCATAAAATGATTTTGATTAAGAATGATTTTTAAAAATTTGTTTTGATGCAAGCAAAATGATGCCAACTCACATAAGTATTATCTCTCGTTATCATTGATTATGTCTTTCCATTGTCATTCCTAAAGGTATATCTCGATTTATGTTTTGCGTTGTACTATTAGCACTTGTTGAGCTTTTGGCTCACTTCTTGCTTTACCCTTATATTACAGCTAGCAGCTATGGTTAGATTCAAGCAGACTGCCCGTAAGACCTGTGATGCTGATGCTTATGTTCGAGCTCAGGTAGAATAAGTAATAATAGTTGTGTGAGGACTCGGTATTTGTAATCAGATGTAATAGTTGGTAGTGTTGGGCTGTTCCAAACCCTAAACTGTAAGATCTTGGATTTTGGTTGTGTAATACTCATTAAAATGATGTAATAGCTATAATTATTTTGCTATTTAAGTTGGGGGTGTGACAGGTTTTGGTATCAGAGCTACGGTTTAGAGTCCCTGAACAGCCCAAATAGGTTATAGGACTTGTGAGTAGGTTATAGATATTATGCGAGAGAGTAGGTAAAGTAAATTATTATTAATACTCCTCTTATTGGTTGTCAGCAAAGGGCGCATTCCTCGTCATCCTCTGGGTCGGACGACACTATTGCTTTCTCCGTGTATGCTGAGTTGAGGCGCGAGTTCGACATGCTTCAGGGCAAGTACGACCGACTGATAGACCGACTGAAGAACGTGTATCCGGACAGCCGAAACTACGAAGGGAAGCCCAAGGAGCAGATGATTGCGAGACTTGAGACCTTGGTTCGGTACGTTAACACTAAGCTTGAGGAGATGCCAGCACACCGGGACCGTACCAGCCAGTATGTCATTCAGATGGTGGCGGATGAGCTCCAGAGCATTGTGAAGACGCTTCGAGAGGAAAAGACTACCAAGCCCCGTTCAGATGGAGTGGAGCCTTAGTTCTTTCCATTTACCTTTCATGTTGTTGTACTATCAGACTCTATGGAATCCCCAGTTGTTTCCGTCTTTCCTTTAAATAAGCCTGTTATTTCTAGAATCAGACTATGTCCCAATCCTATGTACTGTGACCTTTAAAATTTCAATAATTATGTGCTATTGTTCCATCTGCTCTCAACTGTTATTTTATGTTTTGTCATCATATCTGGAAACTTGACCCCATATGTAAACAAGAATGCCATGCGATACCCTCGAATCATTTTATCATTCATATTTGTTATAACACAACTCTTATTTCAGGATCATGCCTCCCAAAAAGAAGAATCCAACAACCACCTTCACCACAGACCCAAATATTCTTCAACTACTGGAAACCTTGCAACAGCAAACCAATGCTATAGCTCAACAACAACTAACTCTTCAACAACGGATTGAAAACCAAGATAACCGTGAGCCATATCAACCACCTGAACCACCAGTACCACCAAGACAAATTGTCACTTTCAAGGCTTTTCAGAATGTGAATCCACCTGTATTTCATGATACCACTGATCCAGTGATAGCAAACACATGGATCAAGGAGATAGAAAGGGCTTTTGAGTTGGTACAGTTAGGGGACGATCAGAAAACGCTGTATGCCACTTACTTCTTGAAGGGAGAAGTCATTTATTGGTGGGAATCAGTAAAAGCTATGGAAGTCACTCAGCAGATTTCTTGGGAGAGATTTAAGAAGTTATTTCTGGACAAGTATTACCCTAAGTACATGCAGAATCAGATGGAGCTAAAATTTCTTGAGTTGAAGCAAGGGAACATGACTGTATTGGAGTATGAGAAGAAGTTCACTGAGTTGTCAAGGTTTGTGACAAAATATACCAGCACTGAGGAAGAAAAAGCAAAGAAATTTCAGCAAGGATTGGAGCCTTGGATCAGAGATAGGGTGGCTATGTTTGAACTTGAGACTTATGCGGGAATAGTACAGAAAGCTGCTCTGATTGAGAATAATGGGATGCAGTCAAGGAAAGAGAGGGATAACAAGAAGAGGAAGGTTCCATTTTATGGAGAAAAGTCTGAAGCTGGAAGTTCGCAAGATCGGAATGTAAAGAGGATTGGTTTCCAGAAGGGCGGAAATTTTCAAAGGAAAAGAAATTTGGGCAAAAGGCAAGAATCAAAAGGGAACAATCAGGCAAGCCAAGGGCAAGTTGGAGAAAACAGGTTCCAGAGGCCAGAATGCAAGCACTGTGGAAGAAGGCACCCCGGAGTATGCAATAAGCTGAGTATGACCTGTTATAGGTGCAATCAGAAGGGACATTTGGCAAATGAGTGCAAGATGCCGAAGCCAGGAGTTACGTGCTACAAATGTGGGAAGACTGGACACATGGCTAGGGAGTGTAAGGCAACAGGACCAGTCAGAGCTCTGATGAACGTGGCAAGTACCAGTGCAAGCGTGCCAGCTGAGGTATTGGCATTACCTCCACCACCCGCACCAACCCCGCAAGCAACAGCAAGGACATTTGATCTAAAGATGAAAGATGCTGTTCAGAATTCTGAGGTGATAGCAGGTACACTTTTACTCAATAATGTCAAAGCCAAAGTATTGATTGATTCGGGAGCCACAAGATCTTTCATATCAGAATCTTTTGTTGATAAGATCCAATGTGATAAAACGGTTATGAGTGAGATAGTAAATGTGGTAATTGCGAACCAAGAGAAGATTCCTGTGAATCAATTTTGTCCAAAATGTGAGATTGATATTTCAGGATATAAGTTCTCAGCCGACTTGATACTCTTCAAGCTGGGAGAGTTTGATATAATTTTAGGAATGGATTGGTTAGGAGAGAATAGCGCTCAGATAAATTGTAAGACCAAGAGAGTGTATTTAAAGACGAAGAGTGGAGAGAAGGTAGTATTTAAGAGGCAGAGGCAAGGGCAACTATTTCTTACAATTATTCAGGCTAAGAAGTTACTTAGAAAAGGCTGTGAGTCGTTCCTAGCATATGTAATGGATTCAGAGAGAGGCAGCCCCAGCATGGAAGATATTCCTGTAGTTAATGAGTTCCCCGATGTGTTTCCCGACGAACTACCAGGCTTACCACCAGATCGACAAATTGAGTTCGAGATCAACCTTGCTCCAGGCACGGAACCAGTTTCAAAGGCTCCGTATAGGATGGCACCAGCAGAAATGAAAGAGTTGGCGAGCCAGCTACAAGAATTATTGGATAAGGGAGTGATACGACCAAGTACGTCGCCATGGGGAGCACCTGTTCTCTTTGTGAAGAAGAAAGATGGGAGTATGCGTCTATGCATAGATTACCGGGAGTTGAATAAAGTAACGATCAAGAACCGCTACCCGCTACCAAGGATAGATGACCTTTTTGATCAGTTAAAGGGAGCAAAATGTTTTTCGAAGATTGACTTGAGATCGGGATACCATCAACTAAAGATCAAGGAAGAAGATATTCCCAAGACCGCATTTAGGACCAGATATGGGCATTATGAATTCCTAGTAATGCCGTTTGGATTGACCAACGCTCCGGCCGCATTCATGGATCTGATGAATCGAGTATTTAAGAAGTATTTGGATAAATTTGTCGTGGTATTTATTGATGACATCCTTATTTATTCTAAATCGGAAGAAGAACATATGCAGCACCTCTGGATAGCATTGGAGATACTCCGACAAGAGAAGTTGTATGCCAAGTTTACCAAATGTGAGTTTTGGTTAAAGGAAGTTCAATTTTTGGGGCATGTTATTGGAAATGATGGAATTAAAGTGGATCCGGCGAAGATTGAGGTAGTTATGAGTTGGGAGAGGCCAAGGACTCCTACGGAAGTGCGAAGTTTTCTAGGATTGGCCGGATACTATAGAAGATTCGTCAAGGATTTCTCGAAGATCGCCACACCATTGACCAAGTTAACCAGAAAGAATCAAAAGTTTGAATGGAGTGCAGAATGTGAAAATAGCTTTCAAGAGTTAAAACAGAAGTTGGTAACAGCTCCGGTGTTAGTACTTCCAGATGATCAAGGGAATTTTGTAATATTCAGCGACGCTTCACATAAGGGTTTGGGTTGTGTGTTGATGCAACACAGTAAGGTAATAGCATATGCGTCAAGACAGTTGAAGCCGCACGAGCTAAAGTATCCGACGCATGACTTGGAACTAGCCGCCATAGTGTTCGCACTCAAGATTTGGAGACACTATCTCTATGGAGAAAAGTGTGAAATCTACACGGATCACAAGAGTTTAAAGTACATTTTTACTCAGAAAGAGCTCAATATGAGGCAGAGGAGATGGCTGGAATTGATTAAGGACTATGACTGTTCGATAAATTACCATCCTGGAAAGGCGAACGTAGTGGCCGATGCGCTGAGTCGGAAGGAAAGATTGAATATAATGATAACATCAAAAGAGTTATCCGAAGAAATCGGAAAATTTGAATTGGAACTTTGTGCTTATGGGAAAGTCAAAGAAGTTTGTCATGCAATGACCTTTCAGCCAACACTACTGGAAAAGATAAAGAAGTATCAAGAGGAAGTAATGGAAAAAGAGAAAAATCAGTTATCTGGAGAAGAGATTAATACTAAAAGGGATGAGCAAGGAATACTAAGGTTTTCATCCAGAATATGGATTCCCCATGTATCTGAATTAAAGAATGAGATCCTCCATGAAGCCCACCATTCGAAATTTTCAATCCACCCGGGAAGCACCAAGATGTATCAAGACTTAAAGAAGAACTTTTGGTGGCCAAATATGAAAAGAGACGTGGCAGAATGGGTTGCGAAGTGCTATACCTGTCAGAAAGTAAAGGCAGAACATCAACGACCAAGCGGATTAATTCAGCCCCTGAAGATTCCAGAATGGAAATGGGAAAATATCGCTATGGACTTTATAGTAGGACTACCACGAACAAAGTCCGGACATGACGCAATATGGGTTATAATTGATCGTCTTACGAAGTCGGCGCATTTCCTTCCAATAAATGAGAAGTCGTCACTGGACAAGTTGGTTCATCTGTATGTGCACGAAATCGTATTAAGGCATGGAGTACCTGTATCAATAGTTTCAGACAGAGATCCCCGATTTAACTCAAGATTCTGGAAGCAATTCCAGGAATGTCTTGGCACGAAGTTGAATATGAGCACGGCGTATCACCCGCAGACTGATGGCCAGAGTGAAAGAACAATTCAAACAATTGAAGACATGTTGCGCAGTTGTGCAATCGATTTTGCTGGAAGTTGGGACGACCACCTGCCATTAATTAAATTTTCATATAACAACAGCTATCATTCCAGTATCGGCATGCCACCATATGAAGCTTTGTACGGGCGAAAATGTAGATCACCAACAAGTTGGGATGAAGTAGGAGAAGGAAGAATTCTCGGCTCAGAATTGGTACAACAGTTGCATGACTCAGTCAAGTTAATTCAGAAAAGGTTGCTTGCTGCTCAAGATAGACAGAGGAAGTATGCGGATCCAGCGCGTAAGGATGTTCAATTCCAAATTGGCGAAGCTGTGTTGCTAAAAGTGTCACCTAGGAAAGGGTTGATAAGATTTGGCAAGAAAGGAAAGTTAGCACCTAGATACGTAGGTCCTTTTGAGATTTTGAGTCAAGTAGGAAAGGTGGCCTACGAGTTGGCCTTACCACCTCAGTATCAGCATGTGCATAATGTGTTCCATGTGTCGTTGCTTAAGAAGTACAATCCTGACGCTAGCCATGTGATAGAATATGAACCTGTAGAAATTCAGGCAGACCTGTCATTTGTGGAGCAACCGGTTAAAGTACTCGACTGGCAAGTAAAGAGTCTTAGAAATAAATCAGTAAAGTTAGTGAAAGTACTTTGGAGGAACCCTAAGGTCGAAGAGTCGACTTGGGAGTTAGAGTCTGATATGCGTTCCCGGTATCCTCATCTGTTCTCTTAGATTCTGGGGACAGAATCCCTTAAGGGGGAGAGGATGTTACGACCGGCATTTTATGTAATATTATTTGTGAATAATATTAAGTTAAATAAAAATATATTCAATGCTTGTACGTTTGTGTGAGTGAAAATTTATGCATTATAAATTTGCTTTGGGTAGTATATGATTTTTCAAAGCAAGAATTTATTTAATTTCTTTATTTTTGATTTATAAGGAATATTCTAAGCTTTGGAAAAAAATTTTTCTTTTAAAAGACATTTTGTACACAAATTTTGAAAATGATTTTTATAAAGTCTCTAAAAATCCAAGTTATTTTATGGTATAAATTTTATAATTTTTGAACTTGTACTTTATTATATAAAAATAAATCTTTGGAAATTAGTTGCTTAATAATTATCAAATTACATGAATAACCTTGCATGCAAACTCTCTTCTATTTAACCAAAGGGCAAAGAAGACATTCTCCACCCCACTAACTCACATTTTGCTAGCCAAATTACCTCCTTGACCTTGCATGCAAACTTGCCTAACTTTAGCTAGAGGGTTACTCTTGTCATTTCCTAAATCCACTCACATTTAGTCTAGTCAAAGACATAAAAACAAAACTAAAGTGATGATCACTCCATTTTTCACTCCACCCTCCCCTTTTCTCCTCCCTCCCTCTCGGCTCAACCCTCCCTCTCGGCCATCCCATAGCCGAGGCCCTCCATCCCCTTCATTTCTTCATTCTTTCACCCAAACAATCATCTTATATTCAAGTAATTTTACTCCCTATATGTTATTCTTATATATTTCAAAAGTATAGAGTGAAAAACCTATGTTTTGACCTTGCATGGTGATGTTTTTGTTAAACTCAAAGTGAACCTCCTTGATTCTTGTGAATCTAAGGCTTTCACCATGAGTTATAGTATCATAGGGTCAAGAATGGCTAGACATAAGAGTGTTACACTTATGCGAATGCTGTTTTTACCCTAATCCATTCGGCCATGACTTGATAGGAGCCGAATGGATGGTGTTTTGTTGCCTTGTTAACATTTTTGTGTATTTTGTGATGATAACATGAATTTTGTAGTAAAGTCTTGATAAAATCCTTTTGCATGCTAGTTGATCATTTAGTTGTAATCCATGTTAGGCTTGCATGTTGAATTATGATAAAAATTTATTTGGAAATCATGTTGTTTTGGTTTGAAAAACCCGAAGGCATGCATGCATGTGGAATTCTCTTAGTTTGTTGTGAAATTTTGATTATTTGGAAAGATTTTGTTAGTGAGCCTTAATTTCAGTAGGAATAATATGATAATATTGATTTATGCTTCTTGTTGCATGGTAATAATTTGTGGTTATCTTTTATAAAAATATATATCTTGTTGTTTCAAAGGCATGAAGATTTGCGATTTGTTAAGAGTAGTCTCTTTTGTTTTGCCATAGTTGCACCTTAGGTAAGGATGATCTCACCAAGGGTATTTTAAGAAAAAGGGAGTTAGTTCAGTAGAATACCAAGTATAGGTCTTGGTTTAAGTATTTAGTTGTTGTTAGTTGGGTTTGTCAAGTTAAAATCTTGGAAAATGAGAGTTATAGTTTCTGCAGAAAAATCAGTTTAGTACCCTGAGGTTTAGAGTGAGTTTTGACCATGTCATTGATGTGCACTTTGAGGCCCAAGCCACCAGAAGTTAGTATGGGGAGTATATAATAGGTTTTAGGAGTTGGTTGGAGGTTTGCATGTCATTTGGTTAGGTGCACAAGTAGAATAACAAAATCTGTCCAGCAGGGGACAGTTTTGTTGCAACTTAGAAATAGGGAGATTTGGCCATGTCATGGGTAGGCCCTCATTAGGCCCAATTGGGCCTTAGTTAGAGGGTATGTCAGAGAAGTTTTTCCAACCATAGTTCATAGGATATGAGCTAGAACCATGTGTCACAAGTTAATTCAAGTCAGGGCATTTTCTGCCCAGAAAAACAGGGGTACCTTGGACTTTTAGCTTAGGCCCAAGAAGGCCCAAGCCAGGCCTTTGAGCCACATCAAGCTTGTGAGATGCCCTTAGGTCAGGAGAGTCTTGTGTAAAAATTTTGAAGAAAAACTTGTAGTTTAAGAGTGTCTAATGCACTCAAGAAACCTTAGTTACCATTCTGAAATTTGCACCAGTGAGCACTTTCACTTATCACATAGTTTTAGGACACTTAGAAGTGAGTATTAGGTCAACCACCATAGTTGTAAGATAGTATAAGGTCAGTAGAGCAAAAGGCACAAGTGAGGGTCAATAGGTTTTGGATAATTTAGGAAAGGCGCATTGAGTTAGGAAGCCCAAATTCGAAGACTTCGTTTAGTTAGCGACCAAGTAACTTAAGTGGTGAGTCGAGATCATCCAAGCCTAGTGTGGCGTTATGGTGTATGTGATGTTATTTGGTATTAATATACGATATGGGATTATGTGGCTACTTGTGTATATTTAAAAATATAAATGTTGGATATGAATTAAGTGTGTATAGGCCTAAGTGCCATCCATGTTTAATTTCGGGTTGTAAATAGGTTAAGATGGAAAGAATATATTATAATGAGGATTATTATTATTTATGTAGGATCTCGAGACGAGGGAAAACTTGCCATAAAAGTCGAGTGAAGCTCCAGTTGTTGCTCCTACCAGTCAGACCAGACCAGTCTATCTCAAGGCAAGTGATTCAACTTGACCTTCGTATTTACTGTAAACAGTTCATATATATATCGATGCAATTATCCTGAGTCATTTTGATATATTTAAATCAAGAGTATCTTTTGTTTATCTTTGAGTTACATAGAGATGCCATGAACCCTCGAGTACGTATTGCAAGTAGTTCAAAAGTCTTTCATGATAGTTTAATGCCATGATAAAATAGAGATTTGTTATAATACCTTATTGATCCTTTTGATTATCATGCTATTGATCCCTGAGAAATCTTGATATTGCACCCTGATGCTTTGATTCAACTCTTGAAATAACCTCGATAGAAACTTTATCTTGATACCTAAAAGCCAATCATTTCTTAAATTCATTCATGATTGTTTGATAACCCTATCCTTACCCTAAAAGCTTGATACCCTGTTATATCTTGAGCTGATGATCACTTTCTTTATATTTTAACACCTCTATCCTATTGGAACCAGTGATGCTTATCTTCTTGATGTTCTAATACCTATACCTTGTCTACAACCATTGCTTTAAGCCTAGTTTGGCATTACTCTTTCATATTATCCAATAGCCTTGCTTAATTTCCTTGTCAAAATTCTTGTTTATGGAAATCTCTCGATTACCCTAATATAGTAAAGTCTAGTGGATCATGGCCCTGAGATTTAGTGTCATATTTCCAGTGTTTCAAGTTGACCTATAATCCCCTGATAAAAAAATGATTTCAGTCAAAAGAGATTTTGTCATAAATCGGCATCAGTTTTCAAAATGAATAAAAGGTGGATTTTTCAGTCCCAAAGGGGGACAAATGTTTTCTTGAATGGTGGATCTGGACTGAGACGCGAGTCCTTTCCACACTTATATTAGGCTTAAAAGTTGCCTAGGGATTCCCAATAATGTTTTAGAACCCAGCGAGGTTCGGGATTACTTCGCGGCTGATCACCGGCTGTAATCCGTAGCGTCATAAAATGATTTTGATTAAGAATGATTTTTAAAAATTTGTTTTGATGCAAGCAAAATGATGCCAACTCACATAAGTATTATCTCTCGTTATCATTGATTATGTCTTTCCATTGTCATTCCTAAAGGTATATCTCGATTTATGTTTTGCGTTGTACTATTAGCACTTGTTGAGCTTTTGGCTCACTTCTTGCTTTACCCTTATATTACAGCTAGCAGCTATGGTTAGATTCAAGCAGACTGCCCGTAAGACCTGTGATGCTGATGCTTATGTTCGAGCTCAGGTAGAATAAGTAATAATAGTTGTGTGAGGACTCGGTATTTGTAATCAGATGTAATAGTTGGTAGTGTTGGGCTGTTCCAAACCCTAAACTGTAAGATCTTGGATTTTGGTTGTGTAATACTCATTAAAATGATGTAATAGCTATAATTATTTTGCTATTTAAGTTGGGGGTGTGACAGTTCGAGTGGGGTTGAGCTCATTCTTGTCATTTGCTACCACAGTGATACCTCCTTTCTTAGGTACACATTGCACGGGGCTCACCCAAGAACTGTCAGAAATAGGATAAATGATTCCTGCATCCAGCCACTTCAGAATTTCTTTCTTCACTACCTCTTTCATAAAAGGATTAAGTCTGCGCTGTTTCTCAACAGTTAGCTTACTACCCTCCTCTAGCAGAATCTTATGCATGCAATATGAAGGGTTGATCCCCTTGATGTCTGCTATGGTCCATCCAATAGCCGATTTGAATTCTCTCAAAATCCTTAAGAGTTTGTCCTCCTCACTATGTGAAAGGTCAGATGCAATAATAACAGGTAAAGTAGATGCATCACCTAAAAAAGCATACCTCAAGTGTTCAGGCAATGGCTTAAGCTCCAAGGTGGGTGCTTCCTCAATTGAAGGTTTAAGCTTTCCTTCAGCATTTTTGAGGTCATATGTACCAAGAGATTCAAACGGCATGTCTAGCTTTCGCCTCCAAGGAGAAGCATTAAGATATTATAATTGCTCATTACCATCCTCATCATCACTGTCAAAATCCCCCACTAAGGCCTTTTCTAATGCATGATCGAGTTCTGAAGTAACCGCAGAATCAATCAAATCCACTTTTAAGCACTCCTCATCTTCTGTAAGGAATTTCATTGCTTTGAATACATTGAAGGTCACATCCTAATCCTGCACCCGCATTATAAGTTCACCTTTCTGCACATCTATCAAGGTACGACCAGTAGCCAAGAAAGGTCTTCCCAAGATTATGGGAATCTTCTTATCTTCCTCGAAATCCAGAATAACAAAGTTTGCAGGAAAGAAGAGCTTATCCACCTTGACTAGCACATCCTCCACTATGCTTCTTGGGTAAGTAATAGAACGATCAACCAATTGTAGAGACATGTAGGTGGGCTTTGGATCAGGCAAATCCAACTTTTTAAAGATTGACAACGGCATCAGATTGATGCTTGCTTCCAAATCGCAAAGGCACTTGTCAAAAGACAACTTACCAATGGTACAAGGAATGGTGAAGCTACCTGGATCTTTAAGCTTTAGAGGTAACTTTTGTTGCAACACAACACTGTATTCTTCCGTTAGAGCAACGGTCTCAAGGTCATCCAGTTTCACCTTCCTTGAAAGAATACTCTTCATAAACTTCGCATAACTAGGCATTTGCTCTAGAGCCTCAGCTAAAGGTATATTGATGTGAACTTTCTTGAACACCTCCAGAAACTTACCAAACTGCTTATCCAGCTTTTGTTGTTGCAATCTCTTAGGGAAAGGTGGTGGAGGATATAGCTATTTCTCCCCTGTATTACCCTCAGGCAGATTGTGTTCAACAGTAGTCTTCCTTGGTTCCGCCGCTTTCTCCTTTTGCTTAGCTTCTTCATCTCCAACTTCAGCTTCTTCTTCTTTTGCTTTTTCAGCATCAGCAACTTTCCCAAACCTTAAGGTAATAGCCTTGACTTGCTCTTTAGCTTCCTTCCTTCCTGGCACTTCCGTGTCACTGGGAAGTGTGCCAGGTTGACGATTGAGCACTGCATTGGCTATTTGACCGATTTGATTTTCCAAGGTCTTGATCGACACCGCCTGACTCTTGCACAACAGCTTAAGTTCCTCAAAATCAGCACTAGTGGGTGCAGCTGCACCTCCCTGTTGAGGATATGATTGCCTTTGAGAATACTGCTGTGGTTGCTGGAATCCAGGTGGATTGAACTATTTACTCACACCTTGCTGATATGGTAGCTGAATAGCATTCTGATTATTACTCCAGCTGAAATTTGGATGACTTCTGTTGTTAGGATGATAAGTAGCTGGCATAGGCTACTGTTGTCGCTGATAATTGTTCACATACTGAAAAGATTTGTTAACAAGAGAACACTGATCCGTAGCATGAGAACCTGCACAAAGCTCACAGACCATAGCTATTTGATTGACTCCATAGGTAGCTAGAGAATCGACCTTTATAGACAACGCTTGGAGCTGCGCTGCAATAGCGGTGGCTGCATCGACTTCCAGAATACCTGCTACCTTCCCAGGCATCATCCTTTGAGTTAGGTTTTAATGCTCATTTGCAGCCATAGTCTCAATAAGATTATAAGCCTCAGTATAGCTTTTAGTGCACAAGGCGCCTCCAGCTGCTGCATAGAGCATGGGCCGAGATTGGGCCCCTAAACCATTACAGAAACTAGTGATCACCATCCAATCGGGCATTCCATGATGTGGACACTTTCTCAACATTTCCTTGTAGCGCTCCCAAGCTTCGCACATAGATTCTGTAGGTTGCTGCGCAAACTGAGTAAGAGCACTCCTCATAGCAGCAGTCTTTGCCATTGGATAAAACTTCACCAGAATCTTTTGCGCAAGATCTTGCCAAGTAGTGATGGACCCAGTTGGTTCAGAATGTAACCAGTCCTTAGTTTTATCCCTCAGAGAGAATGAGAAAAGCCTCAGCTTGATAGCCTCATCAGTCACACCATTATATTTGAAAGTACTACAGATCTCGACAAAATTCCTTATGTGCATGTTGGGGTCTTCAGTCACAGCTCTTCCGAAAGAAATAGAGTTCTGCACCATCTGAATAGTGCCCGGCTTGATTTCAAAGGTGTTAGCTTGGATAGCCGGATGAAGAATGCTTGACTAAATGTCATCTATTTTAGGCCGAGAAAAGTCCATAAAAGCTGGATCTGCCGGAACAATACGATCACCCATAATTACTGGCTCCTTCTGCTCACTTCCTGAATCTGAATCTTCAAAATCTATCTTCTCCGGAATATCAAGAACTTCGTCTATCTCCTCAGTTATATCTAAAGTCCTCTTGCGAGTACGAGAACGAGTTTGTATAAACGCTCGCTAAGGTACCTAAAACACAACTGAAAATAATAAGTAACATGTCTTAATCACTGAGTCCTAACGACCAATGATGGTAAGTACATAAACTAAACAAATACGCCGAGTCCCCGGCAGCGGCGACAAAAACTTGTTAGGGCGAAATCACGCGCTAATATTCACGCAAGTATACCCGTTCGCAAGTAATATAGAATACTTTCTAGTTCGTTCTCACTGAGACTCAGACTAATTATATTCAATTAAACTCACTCACCAATGTATGATTACTTCTAAATGTTAAGACAATAACACTTAGAATTGATTAACTAATTATTAACTATAATTGACTACTAGAATTAAACACTTAATTAACACTTAGAATTAACAATATTAAAATACTCATGAGATCACAACTTCATTACTACTTCCTTCAATAGTCATTGTTATTACCCTTAGCATGCAAGAGCGATAATATTAATCGAATAACACGAAACTGATAAAAGCTAACTTTCATTGTACTAATACCATTCTACCAAACATCCACAATTAAGATAGAAGTTGAATAGACATCAATTATGTTGAGTCCCTATATGTCTACAGAAATTGACAACATAATGATTTAAGAACAAGTTATTCCTTTTGATTACACAGGGCAAATAAAACGGTTAGAGTTACCCACTAATCATGCATACTTGTACATGAGCCTATGCTAGCATGGCAAGTTCTAAATCTCAAGATCCACCGTCGCTTCACAAGAGATTAACACCCTATCTAATATGTTCGCGACGCACATAAGACGAATACGCACAACCAATACTAGATATCATACAATCATCACACACTAAGGTATTAAACAACTAACTAAAGAATTCCATAGCAAATCCGTTATGACCCCATGATCACGATTAGCCCATGTTAGCACTTATCGTCATCATGGGTTCATATGAAAACATGATAAATAAACACAAAAAATATAACTAAACTAATTATATTAAACCAGAGTACGCCACAAGAGTAAATAGGTTCAAAGAAAAGAAAACTAGCATCCAACGTTACAACGAAATATAGAATCAGAAGAAAATATGCTTCCTCTTCTTTGCAATGTGCTAAAATGGTCTTCTTCCTTATCTCCTTCGCTCCTTGATTAATACAACGGTCCAACACACATGAAACGTCTCTGAAATCTACTTATATAGGAGTCCCATAAAACCCAGATTACATAGAAGTTGAAAGCCAAACAGAACTAGGAGTCTAAAATAAATATTCTGAATTCTCGACCCTGCGCGACCGCTCAGCATAGCTGAGCGGGCACTCAGCTTCCTGCGCGGCCGCTCAGCATAGCTGAGCGGGCGCTCAGATCCCTACTGGAAAATGGTCTGATTTTGCTCCGTTTTTTCACTGTAATCTGCTCCTCTCTTCCCTCTTGCAATGCTAGACACATGCCAAGGCTGATTATTGATGAATTCTCCCCCGAAATGCAACTAATACCCTGAAATGCACAAACACTAGAAAAATGTATCAAATACACAAAATACTTGATTTTAAGACACCAATTTAAGCTATTATAAGACGTTTTAAGTGGTATAAAATGCCACTTATCAACAGCCGCGGTAATTCCAGCTCCAATAGTGTATATTTAAGTTATTGCAGTTAAAAGCTGAAACTTCATAACACCCGATTGTCATTGCTTTAAAAGCTATAAATTCAGATTTGGTGGATGAAGATGGTTTTACCAAAGTGGTTAACTGGAAGAGTCCTGCTTACAAGAAAAGTCCCAAACTGGCTGTTAAGCCAGTTAGTCTCAGAAGATAGCAATGAAGTTTGTATCTTGGAATGTAAGGGGTATTATCAAGTCCCCTCATCAGAAAGAGTTATAACAATTTATTTCCGCTAATAATATTGATTTTATGGGAGTTCTAGAAACAAAGGTCAAAGTCTCTAATGCTTTGGGTATTTCGAAGAAAATTAACAAAAAATGGCAATGGTTGTTCAACTATAACTACCACTATAATGGGAGAATTTGGGTTGGTTGGGACCCAAGTGTTTAGGAGGTTTCCTTGCTCTAAAAATCTGCTCAGTTTATTACTTGTAATGCTAGGTTCATTGAGAAAGACTTGAATGTTACTGTAACATTTGTGTATGCTTTTAATGATGCAATTGATCGTGTTCTGCTTTGGGAGTATATTTTGTCTACTTGTAATATTTATTTACCTTGGGCATTTCTTGGCGACTTTAACTGCATTACTAGCTTGAATGAGGTTTAGGGGGGCCGTGAGCATTGGACTCCCGAGATGCAAAGCTTTAAGGATTTTCTGGTTAATAGTGGCTTGGAGCCCATGTGTACGGTTGGTGATATTTATACTCCGACGAACAAAAGATTACATGACCCTGTTTTTAAACATCTTGATCGTATGGTTGCTAACTCAACTTGGTTTAACAGCTTTACTGAGGGTAGTGTTTGTTTTAAGCACCGTGGCATCATGGATCACAATCCATTACTCTTCGAGAAGCCAATGCACTTTCAGAAATATGGTAAGCCCTTCCAATTCTTCAATTTTATGATTGAGATCCCTGGTTTTTTAGACTTGGTTGCTTATGCTTGGTCTATGCACTGTGTTGGCTCCCATGTTGCTCAGTTCAATGCTAGGCTCAAACACACAAAGTTGTTGCTTCGAAAGTTCAATAGAGAACATGGCAACATCCAGAGTAATGTGCAAATTGCTCATGCCAACCTTGAAGTTTTTCAAGCATCTATGGGTTCCACTGTTGATAATATCAATCTTATTAAAGAAAGAGATTTAATCTCTAATCTCAACTTGGCATTGGCTCAAGAGGAATCTCTCTTGCTTCAAAAGGCCAGGGTCAAGTGGCTACATCTTGGCGACAACAACAACTCTTTTTCCATCAGCAATGCAAGGTTAATTGGAATAGAAATAAGGTCTTAACTCTTCAAGACATTGATGGGAACCTTTTTCATGGTCAAGCCCCTTGTGCTTCTGTGGCTGTGCAATATTTTTCTCAACTCTTAGGGGCCCCTGCTCATAATGATCATATTGATCTCTCTTTAGTTGGTTGCAAGGAAGTTAGTGTGGAGCAGGCTAGGCTCTTAGTGGCTCCGGTGACTGATATTATCATTTTTTGACACTATTAAGAAAATGAAGAAGTACAAGGCCCCAGGGCCTGATGGGGTTAATGTTGAGTTTTTTCTTGCTACTTGGCACATCACGGGTGCTATTTTTGTGCTGCAGTTAGATGTTTTTTTGAACATGGTTTGCTAGTTTAGTCCTATATCTTTATGCACTATTTGACGGATTTTGAGCACATAAACGCACCGAAAACAATAATTTAAAATGTAAAAATTCATAATTTTCGAAACCCACCGCACGATCCATGCGAAAAACATATATTTAATTCATAGATTAGATTGTTTACCTTAAGAAGCTTTACCAATTGGTTGACTAATGGAGATCCAAAGCTTGTTCAATCATCAAGCATCCCGCTCTCGCGATCTACGCTCTATCAGTATCCACACGAATGCTTGAACTCAAGGATTTGATGTAACACCCCCAGATCCGGGGTCGGGGATCCGGGTCGTCACGGTTTTTCTTTTCATAAATATCACTTAACTTAATTAAAAATAAATAACCTTATGTTGTGACCCCATAATAACACACACCACAACATGTTATAGTCTCATAGATGAAATTGAAATAAGTACAAGTCCTTGAATCCACAAATTAAAAGTTATTATAACTCAAAATGATTACTTAATAAGTTGACAATTAGTTGCCATTATCCAACAAAAGTTATAAGTATACATAATTGATTCCCAAAAGTAGAATCCTAGCCTACAAATAGATCTACCTCTGCAGCTATGGCAGCTATGATATCAACGGGAAGACGCGGGACGCTTCCCACGCTCTTGTGATGGGTCTGCTGGAGTCTGGCCATCCTTCCTAACTGTTGTTGTGTGAGGAAGAAATGAAGCAAGAGTGAGCATTATAGCTCGCAAGATAATATATAGTTAAATCAATAATGCAAGTATCTAAATAGGTAACTTACTGGAAATCTTTATGAAGTGTAAGATAATTACTTACTGGATATAACTTAAGGGAAGATGAAGTTACCAAATACTTCAATATACTTATATCATTTTAGAAAACTACTTGAACTACCACTATTCAAAGTATAATAAGTTTTCAAAGGTTCCTCACATAGATGGTGTAGGATTTTATCTATCACGGAAGCATGGTAAAACATTTTTATGATATAAAATCCATATAATATGCATACAGATCGTAAATTAAATCGAGGGATTATTTCTAACCTTTAAAAGCGATCCAAGAACCACGAGCGGAGATCCTTAGCAGCTGCTCCTCAAGTGTGAAGCACTCCACCGGTATCCACCAAGAAATCGATGTAATGGAGGAGGAGAAAGTGGAGAGAATTAGGGTTTTGTAAATTTTTAGGTTGAGGCAAAAATAGGGTTTATAATAGTATATTTATAGGAAAAATTTTCAGCTGAAAATTTTCCCATAAAATATTATTATTATTAACCCTTTATTATTCTCACTAATAATTAAAACACCTTTTAATTATTAATCCTTTTTCTAAACACTTTAGAAATAATTCTCTCTCTTGATTTAATTTCCAAAAATTAAATTCTTAATTAATAATATTAAGAACTTTTCTTAATTAATTTATAATCATTTAAATCTCATTTAATCAATTATTAAATTTGCCAATTTAATTATTTATTTCATAAATAAATAATTATCAGCCATTATTAATTAATTCCTCCACCATTAAATCATTCTCTTTTATGGTGTGACCCTGTAGGTTCAATATTAAGCAGGTAGTAGAAATAAATAATAATAAAACTATTTTATCATTATTTATATAAATTCTCTAATTCATTAAATATGATTAATTAATTAATCATATGTATTCTACATCGTGAGGGATACTTCTCAGCATATCGCGACTATCCAGATAATACGAATTCACTGCTTAGAATACCAAGAACCTATTCAATGAATAGTTACCGTACAATTAATTCCTTCTACCTTGCAATGTCACGATTAAATACAAGGCATGGAACTTGTGTCAAGCCTATCTTATTTAATCACTTGCTTTCCCATTCACTATGCTTAGTTCTAATTAATGTAAATTAGAAACTCCTTTCTTATTTCATTCACTCTGGCCAGAGATTCCTGAACTAGCATAAGTCGATCAGCATTGAACATTCTCTTCATTCACTGGAAGGGGTATATCCTTTATTGATCATACACTATCTTCGTGCACAAATTCCTATACCCAGTAGAGCCCTTATAATTGTCCCTGGAGACTAAGAACTAAACCAAAGCATAGTTCAGTGTACACAAGATGACTATGATGACCTCAAGTCTAAGGATACTTGTACAACTATTACTATATGCACAACTGCTGACATGTGAGTGAACTCCATCAGTTGTTTATCTGTGTGAGTCATGTTCAGTGAACTTATTCTATAATAAGCACCTACATACTAGCTAGAGTGTCACCACACAAATGTCTATGAGAACAGATATCCTTCATAATGAAGCAAGCATAGTATGTACCGATCTTTGTGGATTATTAATTACTAGTTAGTAATCCTACGACCAGGAACTATTTAAGTTCAGAGTTATCATCTTTTAGGTCTCATTATTATGATCTCATCACAATCCATAAAAAGCTTTACTCTAAACTGTGGTATATCTTATTTAAACACTTAAAATAGATAGAGTCCGCAATAAAAAGAAAATAAGTCTTTTATTAATATCAATGAAATCAAAACAAATTACATAAAAGTTATTCCTAAATCCTCATACATGATTGGACTTAGGACATATCTCTTTCAGATGGGACTACAATATAAGACTTGAATAGATTCAATCTTTGAAATATTGTTTAAAAGAAATGAAGTTACGAGATACTTTATTTGATGGAAACATCATTATAACCATTTATCCTTGTCAACACTTCAGCAATCACCCATCGGTAGCCTTTCTATCGAAATGCTCTGGGTAGTGTTGCAGAAATATCCAAACTGGATGATGAACTCATTACGAGAGTTTGTCGCGCCAGGAAGACCACTCACGATGATCAGTCACAGTAGTGCAACCCCACCATTTTCTACATGTATAGGAGAACCTTCAGATTTACTTGTCAACCGAACACTGGACTCCTAAGGAATGGACCGTCTTAGCAGAACTTCCGGGCCATTTGGGCCAAAATAATAAGGCTGGGCCGGCGCCACTCGACCACTTACGCCACTCCTAGTTCAGATGAAATCCATGACTCTGAAACGTAAAGCTCATCCCCCCTTTCCCCAAGTAGAAACTTGTTGATACAGCTCCACCAAGAAACTTGTTGATCTAGTTGGAAAGGAAAACTCACCGATATTTCCCAGGCGATGCATGTTAATGGATTAACTTATTCCAAGAATTTTACTTCCCGAGTGTTGGGTAAGTAATCAAAAACTCTTTTACCAACACAGCAACCTTGTTGTGAATATAAAAATACATCACGGAGCCGGATCCCTCAGATTTTTGAGCGAGTATTTAAATCCCCTTTGAAAGGAAGATCTTAAATTTGAAAACGAGTTTTCGGATCCTCTCTAACCTTCCAAAAATAGTTTTGGTAAAGTTTGAAAATAATCTCTGAAAATATTTAAAGTAAGAATGATTTAATAGTTATTTTCCGAATACTTGGCAAATATCGAAATATTATTCTTTAATAAAATAAAGAATATTATTTAATAAGTCCTCGAATGAATATTCAAAATAATATTCATTAAATAAAATAAGCGTAGTCTAAGTCTTTGAATGAATATTTAAAATAATATTCATTTATAATATAAAACTATCGAATAAACCTTATTCGTTTAATAGTTTTGAAAACTATATATATACATATAATATACTCGGGAACATCACCTCCCGGTTTAGAAAAATGTTCAACTTTGGGTCCCCTATACTAAGGGTATACGCAAGTACTACTTATCTCTAGCATAGGTATTATGCAGTTTATAATCAATTAAATCAACAATGAGATATCAAGGTTCCGAAATAGACATGCATATTTATATCATAACAACATGCTCCAATATATTGTAAGACTTGCTAATAACAACCATGCACTTATCACAAGATAATGCACAAACAATTATATACATCACAATAACAGTGTAACGGGTAGAAAACTTGCCTGAGCGACTGAGGGTGGTAAAAGGCCTGGGGCGATCCTGGTAACCTATAAACAGTCATATTAGTTGGAATTAAACCACAGTCACTTAAGAAACTAGACTTTAGCCAATTAGACCCTAATGTTCACTTTTGCGCTTAACGATTCACATAAGTCGCTCGAGTACCCTCGGCTCCACCATTTTTATAAAATTAACCGTTTAACTTTTTAAGGCGACTCTTTCGTGAATACTCTACCAACTAACCAATTAGTTTTACATAATTGTTTCGTACTCCAATTAGTCATTTAAGGGCTTTAATCAAGGTTTCAAAGTAAGGCGAGGGGTATTATGCAGTTTATAAGCAATTGAATTGATAATAGAATATCAAGATTATGAAACAGGCATGCATATAAATATCATATCACATGCTCCAATATATCACAAGACTTTGCTAATAATAACCATGCACTTATCTCAAGATAATGCATCAATATATTACATCACAACAACAGTATAACAGGTAGAAAACTTGCCTGAGCGATTGGGGGTGGTAAAAGGCCTGGGGCGAGTCTGGTAACCTATAAACAACATATAAGTTGGAATTCAACCACGATGGCTTACAAAACTAGTCTTTAACCAATTGACCCTAACGTTCGCTTTTGCGTTTAACGATACACATAAGTCGCTCGAGTACCCTCGGCTCCACCATTTTTAATAAACTAACCGTTATGAATTTTAAGGCGACTCTTTTGCGAATACTCTACCAACTAACCTACTAACCTTACATAATTTTTTCATACTCCAAATAGTCGTTTAAGGACCTTAACCAAGGTTTCAAAGTAAGGCGAGGGGTAAAGGTACGTTAGCGAAATGTCGTTACTTAAAAAAGTCGTTTCTCCTAAACCGTACATCGGATTCAAGCGAGCCACATATCAAAACGAATCTTACGACACGATCTAGATAATCATTCCAAAGTTACAGATTATACAGTTAGATCTCTGTCCCGAACACTAAGAGTAAGCAGTTGTATGAAAATGGGAATTACGACGGCTATGTTTACGCGATTACCAAAGTTTAAACTACTCCAATCAACCACAAATCAACTCACAACCACCAATACAACCAAAATTCATCTAAACCTTACTACATAAGTCCATAACATCAAGATTTTCCAACTCATTCAATCACAAACAAGAGCTACTAACTATACTTAAGTTTCATTAACTATAAACAAGATTCAATCATCCAAATCACTACAAATCCAACCAAACTTTAAACAAACAAGAATCATGCTTCTCATAAGCTATATCAATCAAAACCATTCCTAAATACTAAAAAGTAAAGATAGAATTTGAAGTTAATACCTTCTTGAAGCTTCCTAACACAACACAAGAGCTTTGAATGCCTAAAAGAACCTTGATCCTTGCTTGTATAACCTTAAACTTTCATAAAAATCAAGAAAATCAAAGTTATTTCTTGAAAGTTTCTATTCAATATCTTCTTCCTTGATTTATTGGAAGAGATTTATAAGGAATTGGAAGCTTAAACTCCTTGGATATACTTATCTAATCACCAAGAAGCTAAGGAAATTACCTTGGATTTGTTTATGAAGTGAAGCTTGGATTTTGCAATTTTTCTTCCTTGGAAATGAAGAAGGTCGAGAGATTGATGAAGAAGAAGTGGGGAGAGCTGTTTTGCTTTGTTGTTTGATAAATAATTAAGTTTACTATCTAAATATCTAGCTAAACATGTGGTGTTAGTTGGCCACAAGGGCAACTACACGCTACAATTGTGTGGCTTAGAATTGATGCTCCCACTCACTTTTACTAATTACAATTTCATGCCCCTAGTCCTCTTGCTTTTCATTTTTAACCTTCTACAAAAGATGCTCTCAAAACTTACACTCTAATTCCTTATTTGGTTTCCCTTTATTTCATTTTTCATTCGTCGCTCAATCTTGTTGATCGTTTGAGGGATCATATCCGGGATTCTATTACTTGGGCTTCCCTAACTCTTCTCAATATTTTATATTCCTTTTATGATCCTCTCTTATAATCCTTGAATTTAAATCCTTTTAATCATGTTACCTTATACTCAATTCCTTCGGTATCTGGTGGATTTCCGGGAAAAATCAAAGTGTTCGAATTTGGATTCTGACGATCTTTACATACACTCATATACGTTATGGAGTACTAATAAGATTTTAGAATATCAATAAAAGAACTCCTACATAGTGTGGCATGAAAAATTTCCTTAATCAGCATAATCAGCAAAATCACTATTCATAAGGGTTACAAAAAGTCCAAAATTTTTGGGGTTATTACAGTCTCCCCTCCTTAAAAGGATTCCATCCGGAAATCAGATAGAAAATAAATGGGGGTACTTTTCTAGCATTGCGCTCTCTAGTTCCCAAGTTGACTCCTCCTCATTATGATTCTTCTATAGCACTCTGACTAGCTTGATTACCTTGTTCCGAAGCACTTGCTCATTTTTATCCATAATCTTCACTGGTTGCTCCACGTAAGTCAGGTCAGGTTGCATGTCCACCTGCTCGTATTCCACTATGTTCCTGGAATCCCGATGATACTTCCTTAGCATTGATACATGGAACATATTATGAACTTGTTGTAGGTTCGGGGGTAGGGCTAGCTCGTAAACTAACTTCCCAATCCGTCTTAGTATCTGAAAAGGTCCAATGTATCTTGGGCTTAGTTTCCCTTTCTTTCTGAACCTCATCAATCCTTTCCAAGGGAATACCTTAAGCAGTACTAAGTACCCTACTTCATACTCCTTGTCCTTTCGAGCTAAGTCCGCATACCTCTTCTGTTGGTGTTGGGGTTCTACAAGCCGTCCTCTAATGAGATCCACTATGTCTTTGGTCCTTTGGACCACTTCGGGTCCGAGAATCTTTCGCTCTCCCACTTCATTCCAGTATAAGGGAGATCGACACCTTCTTCCGTACAGGGCCTCGTAAGGCGGCATTCCAATGCTGGCATGAAAGCTATTGTTATAAGAAAACTCGATCAACGGCAAGTGATCATCCCAACTTCCTTTAAAGTCTATTGCACAGACTCTCAACATATCCTCTAGTGTCTGGATGGTCCTTTCACTTTGCCCATCCGTTTGGGGTTGGTAAGCGGTACTCATGTTTAATTTGGTTCCCGCACATTGTTGAAAGCTCCTCCAATATCTGGAGTTGAATCTGGGGTCTTAGTCTGAGAAAATGGACGCGGGGACACCATGTTGCATCACTATTTCTTTAAGGTAAATGTCCACCAATCTATCGATTGTGTATCTCTCATTGATAGGAATGAAGTGAGCTGACTTTGTTAGTCGGTCTATAATTACCCATATGGCATCATGATTGGCTTTCGTCCTTGGTAAGCCTACCACAAAATCCATATCTATCTGTTCCCATTTCCATTCGGGAATCTCCAGGGGTCGTAAAAGTCCACTGGGTCTCTGGTACTCCGCCTTTACTCTTTGGCAAGTCAAACATTTGCTTACCCATTCTGCTATGTCCCTCTTCATGTTGGGCCACCAGTAATATTCCTTTAAATCCCTATACATCTTGGTGCTCCCCGGGTGAATGGAATACATTGAACTATGACTTTCATCCAAAATCTCTTCTTTAAGCTCTTGAACGTTCGGAACCCAAATCCTGCAGGAATACCTCATTATCCCCTTATCATCTCTCTCAATATGGATCTCTTCTCCAGTCATTGACTCTCTGCCTTCATTCATTACTTTTTCTTGGCACAATCTAATCTTTTCCAATAACTCTGGCTTCATTGAGATCTCAAACAGCTTTTCGGTTCCAGCTCCGGTTACCTTTACTTCTATTTCCATTTTCTTGAAATCCCTTATCAATTCCTCCGAAGTCATTATCATATTGAGTCTTTCCATCCTACTAAGGGCGTCAGCCACCATATTGTCTTTCCCTGGATGATAGAGAATCTCACAATCATAGTCCTTGATTAGCTCTAATCATCTTCTCTAACGCATGTTGAGCTCTTTCTACGTGAATATGTAATTGAGGCTCTTATGGTCTGTGAAAATATCGAACTTCTCTCTATACAAGTAGTGCCTCCAAATCTTTAAGGCAAAAACTATTTCCGCGAGCTCAAGGTCATGAGTAGGATATCTAATCTCGTATTCCTTCAGTTATCTTGACGCATACGCGATCACCTTACCATGTTGCATAAGCACACACCCTAATCCTTTGTGCGACACATCACTATATATCACAAAATCTCCTTTTCCGTCTGGCAACGCCAATACAGGGGTCGTCACCAATCTTCTCTTCAATCCATGAAAGTCGCTGGGGTGTTGGTTAATCCAAAGGACAATACCAAGAACTCATAGTGCCCATACCTGGTGCGGAACGCAGCCTTTGGAATATCTTTGGGTTTAATCTTTAGTTGGTGATATCCAGTTCTCAGGTCAATCTTTGAAAAGTAAACAACATCCTTTAGTTGGTCGAATAGATCGTCTATTCTGGGTAACGGGTACCTGTTCTTTATGGTTAGCTTGTTGAACTCTTGGTAGTCGATGGACAGCCTCATGCTCCCATCTTTCTTCTTAACAAATAATATTATTGCTCCCCACGGAGACACACTTAGTCTTATCATACCCTTATCCAAAAGTTCCTGTAATTGCGTAGCCAGTTCCTTCATTTCTAATGGGGCTAACCTGTATGGTGCCTTTAAAACTGACGTCATCCCTGGGGCCAACTCAATAGCAAATTCAATCACTCTATCGGGTGGTAGTCCCAGAAGGTCTTGTGGGAATACATCTTCAAATTCGTTGACTACCGGTTCATCGTGTCCACCACATAGGCTAGGTAAGCCTCATTTCCTTTTCGTAGCATCTTATTGGCCTGGGCCATGGTCAAAAATTTCTGCGTCTGCCTCTTCCCTCTAAATATGACTCCTTTCTTCCTTGGGATATTTAACTTAACTCTTTTCCCCTTATAGTCTATATGAGCATCATTGCTAGATAGCCAGTCCATTCTCAAAATTACATCAAATTCCCCTAGTTTAAAAGGAAATAGATCAACACTAAAAGATTGTTCTCCTATGCCTAACTCACAGGCGGGGTGAATCTGGTTAACAGGGATGACTTCATGGTTGGCTATTTCTATCGGTAAGTGTTCTATCAAGGGTTCAACCTTAAGTCTTAATTTAAGCGCAAAGGCCCTCGATATAAAAGATTTAGTTGCTCCCGAATCAAATAAAACATTTGCACTGACTGAATTTAGAGAAAAGGTACCTGCTATCACATCTGAGTCTTTTATAGCATCTTGAACTGTCATGTTGAAAGTCCTCGCAGTAGGTAGCTTATTGGAGGCAGGCCTGCTTGCTCCTGAAGCTGCTGGTTTATTCATTGGGTATTCCCTCTTCTAATGACCCGGGCATCCACACTCATGACAAGTGGTGCTTGGAATGACGGTGGGGGTTGACGAAGGGTACTTGTGGAAATAGTGACCCACTTGACCACACTTAAAGCAGGTTACTGGCTTTTCTTTATACTCCCCAGAATGTATCCTTCCACGAGTGTTACAGGCTGGTAATGGGGGTCGAGACTGGTTAGAACAGGACATTCCTGACTTCTAGCCGCTCTGGCTCATATTTACACTCACAGGCCGCTTAAACCGAGTACTCTTTCCCGGTAGGGACACTGCTCCTCCATTAAATCTAGTTGGGAAGCTCCCTCCTGCGGAACCTCCGCCCATGCTCATGCTTTTCCTCTTTATTCCTTTCTTCTCTCTTTCCTCCTGCATCTGTTCACTTCCGGCTTCTGCAATTGTTGCTTTTTGCACCAGAGTGGCATAGTCTGTAAGCTCAAGGATTGCCACCCTATTCTGAATCCATGGTTTCAGTCCCTGCTGAAACCTCCTAGCTTTCTTTTCCTCGGTGTTCACAAATTCCGGCACAAACCTTGATAACTCAGTAAATTTTGCTTCGTACTCTGCTACAAATAAGTTATTCTGCTTTAGCTCCAAGAACTTGAGCTCCATCTGGTTCTCCATTAACCTCGGGAAATATTTTCCCACAAATAATTGACTGAACCTCTCCCAGGTTATGATAACATCCGTCTCCATATTTTTCTTGGCCTCCCACCAGTAGTTGGCCTCTCCTTTCAGAAGGTAGGTAGCAAATACAGTCTTATGTGCCTCATCGGTACTGAGAATCTCAAATGATTTCTCCATTTTCTTTAGCCATGCCCTTGCCTCAACTGGGTCGGCTGATCCGTGGAACTCAGGGGGCTTAAGGGACTTAAAATCCCTGAAAGAGTTTGACACAACATTATTATTTCCTTGAGGGGGTGGGTTTGGTTGTCGTTCCAAGTTCTGCCTTCCTCAGCCTCTGTTTGGTACCTGTTGCTCAACCTCAGCTTCTCCTTCTCCAGCCTCTATTTCAAATCCTCCAATATCAATTGTTTCCTCCTCCTCTTCATACTGGGAGTCATCCTTTTCAACATAATCCTCATCTTCCTCTTCACCGTGTTCTTGGTTTCTACCATCCTGGTTATGGCTTCCCTGGTCCTCAAACCCAGGGTTCACCCTAGTTCGAATCCTTCTTGGCGGCATGATACTGATAATTTTTTGGAAAATTCAACGTTAGGTCACAATCATACATGAGATTGTGCCTTGCACAGTTCTATAATGGGGAGAACGTATCTCGTAATTCTATTATAATATGATAGTCCTAATCACAAGAAGTGCAGTAATAATAAAGATAAAAACAGTGATCTCGTCACTAAGGAACTGAACTGAAAGGAACAAATATATACATAATGCGAGAAATACATAATTCGATCTGGCCAAAAGTGTGACGCCCTCCAAACCCGGGTCAGAAGTTTGGGGCCCACAACAAAAATACACACCATATTTAAACCTGTTTATGACTATAATAATATATGCAATGACCCTACTTATCATAATCAAGGATCGCAACAGTTTAAAGTATGTCTACAAGCCACAACCTTATTTATTACAAATGTACCAAATCCCAAATTTATTTATCTTACATTTGAAGTCAAACTTTATTACAAACGTTTAGCTCACACTAAACCACACAACTTCCTCTAGCTCATTCCACTTCAACCTGTAAACCTAGCTGGCACACTCGACTGGGGATCCTCGCCATCACCAAATTCCTTTTTAACTGGAAAAGGACATAAACATATTCGCAAGAGTGAGCTAACTAGCTCAGCCAGTCACAATGACATCACTGAGATTTAATAATGATCAATTGAAATGATATAAGAAATCAAGTTTCCTGATAAACAATGATTAGAATTGGATATTCATTTTTATTTTCAAAACCAAGGTTAGGCTGCAGATCAGTCATGCACTAAACCCGAGAAGGCTCCCAGCTTTGATCTATATATTGGATCTAAGGCACTCATTGGCCTAATACGACCACGAATCTGGTCTGACCACGAATCTAGTCCATATTTAAAAATAATCCAATTCCATAATAATAACCTGATAAGCAATGTAATTCAATAAACTGAATCATAAATAACATTTATCTTGAAGCATAAGATGCTTCACAATACCAGAAAGGTATAACAAGGTCAACAAGGAGCTTGGCTTTCAATTCAAGAAAAGAATCAAAGTGTAGAAGACCAAGGGTACAAAGGTTACAAAGAATGGTCTTCTGTTATACAAGGCATAAAGGTTTGTCTGAAAAGCAATCTCATATCAAGGATCAGTATGTGGTAGATATATATTTGTGGAGTGGTATTGGATAGGTGTGGTTCGTATCCAAAAATTCAACAATCAAGATATTTTACAAGAAATCAGGCTCACGGCTCGAGATCAATAAGAATCAGGGTTTAGGGTTAAGTACTTCAAAGTACTTGCAATATAGAATAGGAATTACTGGGAATAATTGCAACATCATGGAAAGAGTTCAAAAGTATTCACAAGTATATTACAAGAAAGTTCAGGGACACTTGCCTTATCAATTCACTTTCACTTCACTAACACTTGTCAATTGGTTCCCACACACTAACCACTTGCTTTCCTTTTCTACATCTCACTTCCTCGTGATTTTTGGGCAACAATAAATGATTGATTCAGAAAGAGAATTTCGAGAGCTTCGTTTTGATATATTGCACGCCCGAATCGGAGTTCGATAACACCTTCGAATCGCGGTTTAATTATGAAAAACACGAAGAACACTTACTACTTTCTCTGGATAATTATGAAATTTTTACTGGTGAAATAATTATATGCGCGAAATAAAACTACAAAAAGAGCTATTTATAGAGGAAATTTTTTTAAGAATATTCCTTGAATATGCTTTGGAATATTCCTTGAATATACTTTTGGATAGAATATTCCCTGAATATGCTTTGGAATATTCCTTGAATATACTTTTGGATAGAATATTCCCTGAATATGCTTTGGAATATTCCTTGAATATACTTTTGGATAGAATATTCCCTGAATATGCTTTGAAATATTCCTTGAATATACTTTTGGATAGAATATTCCCTGAATATGCTTTGTACGAAGATAATGTCATCGAAAAAAAAGTTATCGTATCGAAAATTTTGCGCCGGACCGCGCACAGGTCAAATCGTAATCCGGATCAAAAAAGTTAAAACACGGAAAATGTCCGGAATTACCAAATTAGGTTAGGAAGGAGTTTTCGGAAGAGTTTCGGGTTGTAAAAACGTAAAAATGGTTGAGGTTGGACGATTCCCGGCTTTATAAAATAATTTTATAATTATTCAAAAAATAATTAATAAATTCATAAACCAATATAAAATCATATAATACTCCAAAAATAACCAGAAAAATAACTTAATTATCTATATTTTATTCTGGACATAATAAAATTAACATACCTAGACTTTACCACATATGAACATTCAAATAATATCACAAACCATCAAATAATTCACCAAAAATTCACGTAATAATCACATAATAATCATTTATTGATAAAAGTAATTACACGTCATGTCCCGGATATTACAAAAAGTACAACAGTGCTACAGTCATCTGCCCAAAAGTGAAATACATGAGTCTATCTGTCTAGTCAGAGAAAGGGATACTATATACAAGTCAATTATCCCGGAAAATTGGCTCTTACTATAGCCTCGACTAACTAGACGAGTAGAATACCACATCACTGGTCCTGAATCAATCACCATAGCGGGTCAACTCCCACACTCTCTCCATCGCATGACGGAAAATGTAATCAGCCTGCCTACTGGATATCCTGTCATGTCTGTCTCCATGAAGTGATCGGAGCCTCGCACGGGCCATAAGCTCTATCCCAGTCAGCTCTCTCCTCAGAGATCGGGGTATGGTAGCCCTACCCTCATAAGCTCGTGCACGTCTACCAGCTCTCTCTGCATCTAACTCTCTCCTGGCCTCATCCAGTCGGGCCTCAGCAACTGTAACACCCCCAGATCCGGGGTCGGGGATCCGGGTAGTCACGAGTTCCATTTCCCTTAATAACACCCAATCTTAATAATTACTCAACTACTCTGTATTGTGACCCCACAATAAACACACACACCACACGTTATAGTCTCAGAGATGAACATCCAAAAATAACCACAAGTCTTTGAATCCACAATTTAAAAGTTATTACAACCCAAAATGATTACTTGATAAATTTACAGTTAATTGCCATTATCTGCCACAAGTTATAATTATACATAATTGATTCTCAAAAGTAGATGGTCTGATCTACAATAGATCTACCTCTGCAGCTATAGCAGCTACAACATCAACGGGAAGACGCGGGACGCTTCCCACGCGCTTGCGCTGGGTCTGCTGGAGTCTGGCCATCTTTCCTAACTGTTGTTGTGTGATGAAGAAATAAAGCAAGGGTGAGCAGCAAGCCCACCAAAATAATATGTATAATGATTAATAGTATATGAGCCTACTCATAATACTCATGAAAGTCTTGGTCAAAAGAAATGAACCAAGTTTGATATCTTAATGCGATGAAGTCGCAAAATATTCAGTATATATACATATATACTTTTCAAAATATTGGAAGTCCTCTTCCATGCATAATATACACAAAGTCCCAGTGTATAACTGTATAAAAAAATATCGTTGCAAGGTGATCTCATATATCTAACCTTGTCTCAACGTTTTTCTGAAAATCTTTGTCATTCATAAGACAATTATTAATTAGATATAAGTTTAAAAGATGAGGTTACCAAATACCCCAATATACTTATATCTTTCCCAATACCACTTGAACTACCACCGTTCAAGTTACAATCAGTTTCAAAAGTTCATCACATAGATGAGACTACAAGACAAGATTTGAATAGATTCAATCTTTGAAATATTATTGAATGAAATAAAGTTACGAGATACTTTATTTAGTCCCGATATATATATATATACACATATATATCTCTTAAACATTTCCTGGAACCTCTGTTATGTAAAGTATGAACAGAGTTTGAAACATCCAATGAATTTTGGAAAGGAAAAGAATTTTGGCATAAACCAGATATCTTGCTGATCAGGCAAAGATACCAATAAGTAACCTTTTCTACTGTAGATGGATGAATTCCTCACCGGTCATCACCCTGGCCGCATTAGGACCTCGCGCTAGACCGTTACCCGGCCCCTCACGCGTTGATGGACTGCCACCCAGCCACTTACACTTTCATAGACCGTACCCCGGCCTGTCGCTTATGCCGACTCAATTAGATGGGCTTACTTCCCGAACATTGGGCAAGTAATCAATTCATTTACCAAAACTGCAACCTCGTTGCGAATATAAAACACATCACAGAGCCGGATTCCCCAGGTTTTGAGCGAGTATTTAAATCCCCTTAAAAAGGAAGATCTTAAATATAAAAATGAGTTTTGGGATCCGCTCTAACTTTTAAAAATCATTTTGAAGACTCGAAAACACTTTAAAGAGTGTTTGGAGTAAAGCTGATTTAATGAAGTAAATCAGTCCCCATATATTAGAAAATATCTGAATATTATTATTTAAATAATATTCCCATAAAGAATAATCTTTATAAAAATAATTGAAGTAGAAGTATTAAAACTTATACTTGAAACGAGTATTAAATAACCAAAGATATACTTATATGAAAGTACTATCTTTATTTGAATAATCGAAAATAAGTTTGATTATTTACACCTTATTCTTTAATAAAATAAAGAACAAATCTCAGCAAATAATCGGAGTCATAGATCCTCAAATGAATATTCAAAAATATTCATTAAATAATATAAACCGAGTCATAAGCCCTCGAATGAATATTCAAATATTATTCAAATAATAAAATAAAAGGAGTCATAAGTCCTCGAATGAATATTCGAAATAATATTCAATAATAAAATAAAGGAGTCATAAGTCCTCAGATGAATATTCGAAATAATATTCAATTATAAAATAAAGTTAAAGTTATCGAATAAACCTTATTCGATTAATAGTTTTGAAAACTATAACCATATATATATAAAAATATATATATTATACTCGGGAACATCGACTCCCGGTTTAGAAATATGTTCACCTTTGGGTCCCCTATACTAAGGGTATACGCAACTACTGCTTATCTCTAGCATAGGTATTATGCAACTATAAGCATCGAAATCAACAGATAGATAACCAGATTACGAAACAGACATGCATATATACCATATCAGCATGCTCCAATATATCGCAAAATTTGCTAATAACAATCATGCACTTATCACAAGATAATGCATATACATATATTTACATCACAACAACAGTTATAACGGGTAGAAAACTTGCCTGAGCGACTGGGGGTTACGAATGGCTCGGGACGAGTCTGGTAACCTATAAGCAACAAGTAAGTTGGAATTAAACCAAAGTCACTTGTAAATCTATACCCTAACCAACTCAGACTCTAACGCTCATTTTGCGCTCACTGATTCGCTTAAGTCACTCGGGTACCCTCGGCTCCACCATTTTTAATAATTTAACCTTTACGAGTTTTAAAGCGATTCCTTCGCGAGTGTCTTACCAACTGCCTAACACACTTACCATAAATGTTTCATACATTAATTAACCCTTTTTGGTCCTTAACCTATGTTTCAAAGTAAGGCGAGGGGAAAAGTTTCGTTCGTGAAACGCCGTTACTTGAAACGGTCATTTCTCCTAAACCGTGCATCGGAATCGAACGAACTACATATCAAAACGAAGCTCGTAACATGAGCTATCTAAACATGGCAGTGGTCAGAATCTAGCAGGGGGTTCTCGGGTCCTAATGTTATGCACAAAAATAGTCCAAAGAAAATCAGACGTTACGACGGCTATGTTTACGCGATTACCAATGTTTAAACTACTCCAATTAACCACCAACCAACTCATAACCATCAATACAACAAAACTTCACCTAAACCATACCACATCAGTCCATAATCTCCAAGGTTTTCAACTCAAACAACCATAATCAAGACCTATGAACTATAATCAAGCTTCAATTACCAAAACACTTCCAAATCAAACCAAACTACTAATAATCACAATCCATGCTTCTCATTTCACAACACCAACCATTAAACTTACTAAAAAATAAAGTAAAGGCTAGGGTTTGAAGTTTATACCTTCCTTGGGAGGTGTTAAGTTGCTAGGAAGCCTTAGGGAGCCTCCTACAAGCTTGATCTTTCCAAAGAAATCAAGAAAACAAAGTTAGGCTTTGAAGTTTCTAAAAGTCCGATTTAAGGAACTGTCAAAATGAGGGTCTTACCATGATTATTTGGACGAGACTTATGAACAAGAGTTGTAGGCCATCTCAATACCTTTCCAATGAGCTATAGAAAACAATATTTGAGTGAGAAATGAAGGAGATACAGCAGTTTTAGTGTTCTGGTTCTGTTTTGGCCGAGAGCATGAAGAACAATGCCTTGGTTTCTTTTTGATTTTGATGAAAAATGATTTGCTTGGCTTGGTTGGTTTGATTTTTATGTTTGTTTTAGTAAATTACCTAGTTGCCCTTGATTTTGTGTGGTTAAAAAGTCACCACATCTCCTTCCTTTTTTGTCATGCTTGTGTCATCCTCATGATGTCATCCTCCCCTCCTTGTCCTCTTTCTATTGGCTGGATGACATCATCCCCACTAATCCCCTTGATTAACTTCCTAATCGTTTGCCTAATGACCGATGATCTGTTATACGGTTCGCTTAACTTTCGTTTTCGTTTATCGTTTGAGGGATCATACCCGGGATCTTATTACTTAGGTTCCCTTAACCTTTCTCAATATATTATATTCCTTTTATGATCCTCTCCTATAATCCTTTAATTTAAATCCTTTTTATCCTGTTACCTTTTTCTCAAATCTTTCCGTATCTAGTGTATTTCCGGGAAAAATCAAAGTGTTCGGATTTGGATTCTGACGATCTTTACATACACTTATATCCCATATAAAGTACTAATAAAATCTCAGAATATCCATATCAGAACCCCTACATAGTGTGGCATGAAAAGTTTTCTCATTCAGCAAAAACACTATTCATAAGGGTTTCAAAAATTTCCCAAAAATTGGGGTTATTACAGTCTCCCCTCCTTAAAAGGATTCCGTCCCGGAATCAGATAGAGAGTGAATAGGGATACTCTCTTAGCATTGCACTTTCTAACTCTTGAGTAAATTTTCCCACATTGTGGTTCTACCATCAAACTCTTACTAGTTTGATAACCCTTCTCCTAAGCACTCGTTCCTTTTTACTCTATACCCTTCCTGGTTGCTCCATATAGGTTACGTCTGGTTGCATGTCTATGCGCTCATATGCCCCTATTTGTCTGGCATCCGAATTACACTTCCTTAACATTGATACGTGGAACATATTATGAACTTGCTACAGGTTCGGGGGTAGGGCTAGCTCATATGCTAACTTCCCAAACGTCTTAATATATCCAAGGGTCCAACAAATTGTAGACTTAGCTTTCCTTTCTTTCCGAACCTCATCAATCCTTTTCAAGGGTTTCCAAGGGGATACCTATAACATTACTAGGCCCCCTATTTCATACTCTTTGTCCTTTTTTGAGTCAAATCAGCATACCTCTTATGTCCATCTTGGGTTACTACCAGCCGTCCTCTGATTAGATCTATTATATCCCTGGTCCTTTGGACTACTGCGGGTCCGAGCATCTTGCGCTCTACAACTTCATCCTAACATAAGGGAGATCGACATTATCTTCCCTCAAGGATCTCATAAGGTGACACCTCGATAATGACATATGATCTATTGTCGTGATATAACTAAATCCGCGTTAAGTGATCATTCCAAATTCTTTCAAGTCTATTGCACAGACTCTCATTATAGCGTTTAGCATTAGATCTTTTACTTCTCAATACCCATTCTTTTCTAGTTCGTAATCGCTACAACCTTCCGTTCCTAATATTATACTAGTTATACTTTTGCTCGTTAGCGTTCTATAACCTTTTAATAATCACGTCAACCTTAGTATCACGAATGTGTTCCCATTCCGCATACTACCACCACTTTATTACTCCTTTTTCAGCTGCTTCTATCTTTGGAAGCTTGATCAATCATATAGAAGTAAAGGAATTTGTTGAGAGATCACTATGATCATGAACACTTGTTATATTGCATAGTTAGTACAGAAGGTGGCCAGCCTTTAGTACTTGACAAGCAATTAAACAATATATGGTATCCTACTAGGCTTCTATCACACAGATAGATAGTCATTCGGCAATACCTCCCCTTCTGGAAGGGTTGTTCTTCTCAGATTACATGAAATGAAAAGAAGAGAAAAGAATACATGTCGTATCAAATCCTTCTAAGGAGGTAACATAATCACCATTTCTGATTCATGAAGAACACTCCTGATCCTGACATACATACATGACATGAAGCAGATAAAAGTGCAGAAGAGTTTCAATCAAAGCAACGATAGCAGGTTAATACTATTCTTAATCATACGCCCTAAATAGAAGAATTAACTCAAGGGTTCATCTAGTCCTTTTTGAAACATGGTCCTGGATTATCTCAAGATAGGACCTTCTAAGATAGATAGCCCGTTCATGGCGATTACACAAATTAAACCTTTACCAACTACTATTACGGTTGGGTATTGCACAGTCATCAGAAGGAATGTCAATCTTCCAAACCATAATTCAACCTTCACATTTTTAACCATCATCACTGTATTCTTTTGGCACACGCGCCTATAATTATCCTCTTACCCTTAAAGTGTCGGCCACCTCTTTGGCCTTTCCTGATAGTAAAATTTCCTTACAGTCAATGTCATTTTAACCACCTCCAAATAAATTTTCTACCTTATTTCCGATCACTGCTTGAGTGAAGATGTTTTCCTTAAAATCAGATGGGAAAAAAAATATCACCATTTTTCCATAAGTTATTGCCTCAGTCTTTAGAGGCTAATCACTGTCAAGACTGACTCTCAATCATACTTAGAACATTTTGTTTTATCTTAAGTCCTAATTGCCCTGAACAATTTCGACCATTACTGGTTCGATCCATACTTTCTCGTGGTTTAACACGTGCCCCACTTGGCATCATTATAATTACGTCATATTTCCTTTATCCACATTTCTATTCTTGAGAATTTTGAATATTACCTTTTTCCTTATAAAACCTCTAAGGTTATCCTTCAATCGTTCCTCCTGTATTCCCTAGATACAGGGCATATCACAATACCATTTACTAATAGTAGAACCATTGTCTATATACTTCTGCAAAATTTCTCCACTGATTCTTAAAGGTTGTTGTTACCTTAACCCTTTCCCAATCATACTGTCAAAACTCATACTGTCCCTATTAAGGGTGACATGCCAACCTTTATGCAGTCCCCTAGGATTCATTTTAAGTTACCAATGTTCTATCCTTAATTCCACCTTTAAAAGGTACCTGCATCCTTCCACGAATAAATCAAGTCATATTTCCTTGATAGATTATCATATTCATCATTCCCACCTCGATAGTCTATACCTAACTTCATAATAGCATCCTTATTCAAATTGAGGTCAATCCATATGGCCTCCAAAAGATAACAACGGTTATCCGCTTGTCTTGCCTAATTTGGTAACGATAACAAGGATGTTCTGGAAGATATTGGTCGTGTTCAACATGAACTTCTTCTTAATAATTCCTTATTTACTTCTGTTGTTTATCTCAACAGTCACCTCAATGTTGGGATATCTTTCATACCTGGCGTCTCCCTTTCTGGGTATCAAGCCACCGGTCTTACATTTCCTTCTTGAAGGTCACTTTCTTCATCCAATTTTTCCTAATTTCTTACTTCCTTATCCCCTTAGTCTATCCGCGTCTCATTATTTATCCTTCGAATTATCTCAAGGTTTCCTCGAATCCTCCCAACTTACAGGGGATAAACTATATGTATCTCTTATGCCCTCAACCATCAATTTTAACTTATGGTGAATCACCCTCATCCTGACGAATGCATACTTTTCTATTTCTATTGCTACGAGTCGTTAGGGTTTCCTCATACCCAACTCCCTTATCATACCTCAAACTCTATTACCGTTATATTCCTTTCCACTTCAATTTCTTTTTATTTTCCTTTCTCTTATCATTATTTCATGAACCAACACAACATAAGCATTGATTTCAAACATCCCGTCATTCTGGATTCGTGTCCTCAGAACGAATCTTGATAACTTTTACAACTTAGATTCATAATTTATCATACTCGTCTGCCTTTGTTCTGGCTCTAAAGCTTTTACACTATCTCCTTATCTTTGGGAATTACTTTCCCGAAAACAATTGACTGAACTTAAATCAGTTTATTATAATCTCTTGCTCCGTGCCTTCCTTGGCCTTTTACCGGCGGGTGGTCTCTCTCTTAGGAGGGTAAGTGATAAAAACAGTCTTTTGTGATTCGTCAATCATTTAGAATCTCAAATGATTCCTATATTTCCTTTAGCCAGGCTCTTGCCTCGACTGGGTCAGCTTGTTCCTTGGAACTCTGAGAGCTTAGCGATTTAAAGGTCCTGAAAGAATTTCTCACCGCACTGTCTCCTCAGGGTGGTGGTTGGGGATAATAGTCTAAGTTCTTTTTAGACAGGTCCATGAATTGCCGTATAGGAGTACCGTCTCGGGTCTCCTTTCCTTACTCGACTTTCTGTTTCCTTACTATGAAATGTTTCATCCTACTCCCCATAATTGGGGTCATCTTTTAATTTAAAATCCTCATTTTCCACTCCATTATGTCATGGGTTCCTTCTATCTTGATGGCGACCTCCCTGACTATCACGTTCAGGGTTTGCTCTAAATCTTATTCCTCAAACTATGGCTCTCATCTAAGTTCTCATCCTTACGCTCTTGAACTTTTGGAACCCAAATTCTATAGGAATACCTCATTATTCCCTTATCATCTTTCTCGATATTAATCTTTTATCTAATTGTTGGCTCCCTGCCTTCATTCATAACTTTTTCTGGCACAATATGATCTTTTCCAATAATTCGGGTTATATTGCAATCTCAAACAGCTTTTCGGTACCGGCTCCGGTTACCTTCACTTCTATTTCCATTTTCTCAAAATCTCTTATAAACTCTCCAAAAGACATTATCATCTTGAGTCTCTCCTTTTTACTAAGGGCATCAGCCACCATATTGGCTTTCCCCGAATGATAAAGAATCTCCCAATCATTATTCTTGATTAGCTCTAACTGCCTCCTCTGGCATATGTTGAGCTCTTTCTACGTGAAAATGTACTAGAGCACTTATGGCTTAGGTAATTCTTGCACTTCTCTCCATACAAGTAGTGCCTCCAATCCTTAGGGTAAAACTATTGCCACGAGCCTAAGCTCATGAGCGGGGATATCGAATTTCATATTACCTTAATTGTCTTGACATGTACGCGATTACCTTACCGTGCTGCATAAGCACGCACCCTAAGCCCTTGTGCGAAGCGTCACTATACTTCACAAAATCTCTTTTTCCATTCGGCAACGCCAGCATAAGGGCCATCACCAACCTCTGCTTCAGTTCTTGAAAGCTGTTCTCGCATTTCTCTGTCCATTCGAACTTCTCAGTCTTACGAGTAAGCCGCGTTAAAGGGGCTACTATCTTTACAATTTGAACGAACCTCCGGTAGTGACCGGCCAATCCTACCTCTGGTAGTCGACCAAACCATGGTCATCAATTCATCAGTGGTCCTTTATCCAATCCTGTCAGGATCCTCCATGGGATCCTCCTCAATAACTATCCCTTCTAGGACAACATCCTCAACCGCTAAATCCTCAATATCAACATCGTCCGGTCCTCCATTAGGACACTCTATCGGATCCACAATCCGATCTCCAATTAGTAATAAAATATCATCGCGATGTTTCTCCTCAACCTCAGGGTTCGGAGTCCCGCTACCATATACGATAACGAACTACGCTCCTATCACGTTATTTATAAGGGTTCCCATAAGGGTTTTAACTGTCAGTACTACGTTAGGTAGCCCGACTATAAACTTGGCAAGAGTTCTTATTATCTTAGTGAACTTATTATCTTAACGTCCCATCATCTCTGAGGTTTATAACGCTTAGCTCTGATACCATTTCTGTAACACCCCCAGATCCGGGGTCGGGGATCCGGGTAGTCACGAGTTCCATTTCCCTTAATAACACCCAATCTTAATAATTACTCAACTACTCTGTATTGTGACCCCACAATAAACACACACACCACACGTTATAGTCTCAGAGATGAACATCCAAAAATAACCACAAGTCTTTGAATCCACAATTTAAAAGTTATTACAACCCAAAATGATTACTTGATAAATTTACAGTTAATTGCCATTATCTGCCACAAGTTATAATTATACATAATTGATTCTCAAAAGTAGATGGTCTGATCTACAATAGATCTACCTCTGCAGCTATAGCAGCTACAACATCAACGGGAAGACGCGGGACGCTTCCCACGCGCTTGCGCTGGGTCTGCTGGAGTCTGGCCATCTTTCCTAACTGTTGTTGTGTGATGAAGAAATAAAGCAAGGGTGAGCAGCAAGCCCACCAAAATAATATGTATAATGATTAATAGTATATGAGCCTACTCATAATACTCATGAAAGTCTTGGTCAAAAGAAATGAACCAAGTTTGATATCTTAATGCGATGAAGTCGCAAAATATTCAGTATATATACATATATACTTTTCAAAATATTGGAAGTCCTCTTCCATGCATAATATACACAAAGTCCCAGTGTATAACTGTATAAAAAAATATCGTTGCAAGGTGATCTCATATATCTAACCTTGTCTCAACGTTTTTCTGAAAATCTTTGTCATTCATAAGACAATTATTAATTAGATATAAGTTTAAAAGATGAGGTTACCAAATACCCCAATATACTTATATCTTTCCCAATACCACTTGAGGTACCACCGTTCAAGTTACAATCAGTTTCAAAAGTTCATCACATAGATGAGACTACAAGATAAGATTTGAATAGATTCAATCTTTGAAATATTATTGAATGAAATAAAGTTACGAGATACTTTATTTAGTCCCGATATATATATATCCACATATATATATCTCTTAAACATTTCCTGGAAATTCTGTTATGTAAAGTATGAACAGAGTTTGAAACATCCAATGAATTTTGGAAAGGAAAAGAATTTTGGCATAAACCAGATATCTTGCTGATCAGGCAAAGATACCAATAAGTAACCTTTTCTACTGTAGATGGATGAATTCCTCACCGGTCATCACCCTGGCCGCATTAGGACCTCGCGCTAGACCGTTACCCGGCCCCTCACGCGTTGATGGACTGCCACCCAGCCACTTACACTTTCATAGACCGTACCCCGGCCTGTCGCTTATGCCGACTCAATTAGATGGGCTTACTTCCCGAACATTGGGCAAGTAATCAATTCATTAACCAAAACTGCAACCTCGTTGCGAATATAAAACACATCACAGAGCCGGATTCCCCAGGTTTTGAGCGAGTATTTAAATCCCCTTAAAAAGGAAGATCTTAAATATAAAAATGAGTTTTGGGATCCGCTCTAACTTTTAAAAATCATTTTGAAGACTCGAAAACACTTTAAAGAGTGTTTGGAGTAAAGCTGATTTAATGAAGTAAATCAGTCCCCATATATTAGAAAATATCTGAATATTATTATTTAAATAATATTCCCATAAAGAATAATCTTTATAAAAATAATTGAAGTAGAAGTATTAAAACTTATACTTGAAACGAGTATTAAATAACCAAAGATATACTTATATGAAAGTACTATCTTTATTTGAATAATCGAAAATAAGTTTGATTATTTACACCTTATTCTTTAATAAAATAAAGAACAAATCTCAGCAAATAATCGGAGTCATAGATCCTCAAATGAATATTCAAAAATATTCATTAAATAATATAAACCGAGTCATAAGCCCTCGAATGAATATTCAAATATTATTCAAATAATAAAATAAAAGGAGTCATAAGTCCTCGAATGAATATTCGAAATAATATTCAATAATAAAATAAAGGAGTCATAAGTCCTCAGATGAATATTCGAAATAATATTCAATTATAAAATAAAGTTAAAGTTATCGAATAAACCTTATTCGATTAATAGTTTTGAAAACTATAACCATATATATATAAAAATATATATATTATACTCGGGAACATCGACTCCCGGTTTAGAAATATGTTCACCTTTGGGTCCCCTATACTAAGGGTATACGCAACTACTGCTTATCTCTAGCATAGGTATTATGCAACTATAAGCATCGAAATCAACAGATAGATAACCAGATTACGAAACAGACATGCATATATACCATATCAGCATGCTCCAATATATCGCAAAATTTGCTAATAACAATCATGCACTTATCACAAGATAATGCATATACATATATTTATATCACAACAACAGTTATAACGGGTAGAAAACTTGCCTGAGCGACTGGGGGTTACGAATGGCTCGGGACGAGTCTGGTAACCTATAAGCAACAAGTAAGTTGGAATTAAACCAAAGTCACTTGTAAATCTATACCCTAACCAACTCAGACTCTAACGCTCGTTTTGCGCTCACTGATTCGCTTAAGTCACTCGGGTACCCTCGGCTCCACCATTTTTAATAATTTAACCTTTACGAGTTTTAAAGCGATTCCTTCGCGAGTGTCTTACCAACTGCCTATCACACTTACCATAAATGTTTCATACATTAATTAACCCTTTTTGGTCCTTAACCTATGTTTCAAAGTAAGGCGAGGGGAAAAGTTTCGTTCGCGAAACGCCGTTATTTGAAACGGTCGTTTCTCCTAAACCGTGCATCGGAATCGAACGAACTACATATCAAAACGAAGCTCGTAACATGAGCTATCTAAACATGGCAGTGGTCATAATCTAGCAGGGGGTTCTCGGGTCCTAATGTTATGCACAAAAACAGTCCAAAGAAAATCGGACGTTACGACGGCTATGTTTACGCGATTACCAATGTTTAAACTACTCCAATTAACCACCAACCAACTTATAACCATCAATACAACAAAACTTCACCTAAACCATACCACATCAGTCCATAATCTCCAAGGTTTTCAACTCAAACAACCACAATCAAGACCTATGAACTATAATCAAGCTTCAATTACCAAAACACTTCCAAATCAAACCAAACTACTAAGAATCACAATCCATGCTTCTCATTTCACAACACCAACCATTAAACTTACTAAAAAATAAATTAAAGGCTAGGGTTTGAAGTTTATACCTTCCTTGGGAGGTGTTAAGTTGCTAGGAAGCCTTAGGGAGCCTCCTACAAGCTTGATCTTTCCAAAGAAATCAAGAACACAAAGTTAGGCTTTGAAGTTTCTAAAAGTCCGATTTAAGGAACTGTCAAAATGAGGGTCTTACCATGATTATTTGGACGAGACTTGTGAACAAGAGTTGTAGGCCATCTCAATACCTTTCCAATGAGCTATAGAACACAATATTTGAGTGAGAAATGAAGGAGATACAACAGTTTTAGTGTTCTGGTTCTGTTTTGGCCGAGAGCATGAAGAACAATGCCTTGGTTTCTTTTTGATTTTGATGAAAAATGATTTGCTTGGCTTGGTTGGTTTGATTTTTATGTTTGTTTTAGTAAATTACCTAGTTGCCCTTGATTTTGTGTGGTTAAAAAGTCACCACATCTCCTTCCTTTTTTGTCATGCTTGTGTCATCCTCATGATGTCATCCTCCCCTCCTTGTCCTCTTTCTATTGGCTGGATGACATCATCCCCACTAATCCCCTTGATTAACTTCCTAATCGTTTGCCTAATGACCGATGATCTGTTATACGGTTCGCTTAACTTTCGTTTTCGTTTATCGTTTGAGGGATCATACCCGGGATCTTATTACTTAGGTTCCCTTAACCTTTCTCAATATATTATATTCCTTTTATGATCCTCTCCTATAATCCTTTAATTTAAATCCTTTTTATCCTATTACCTTTTTCTCAAATCTTTCCGTATCTAGTGTATTTCCGGGAAAAATCAAAGTGTTCGGATTTGGATTCTGACGATCTTTACATACACTTATATCCCATATAAAGTACTAATAAAATCTCAGAATATCCATATCAGAACCCCTACATAGTGTGGCATGAAAAGTTTTCTCATTCAGCAAAAACACTATTCATAAGGGTTTCAAAAATTTCCCAAAAATTGGGGTTATTACAGCAACAGCCACTCGAGTCCTCAGAACATCATGAACATAGCCGTGAACTAACGAAGACTGCTTATGGGCAGGGTCGAGAGGTGGTTGGGAAGTCTAACTTCATGGCATACTCAATTAAGAACCCATCAGGGCTTTATAAAACCAAACCTGCTCTACTTGAATTTGTTTTTGATGTTCCATCAAAATAGAGAACCCAGTATTTTTTTTCCTTATCAACCTTTTCTTTATCCCCTTTATCAACTTCCTTGTCTTGAGGTATGTTATCTTTCTGCCCCCCGACTTCTTGGTTGAGTATGGTACATTCCACCACGAAGTCAGCTAATACCTGGGCTTTTATTGCCGTTCGTGGCTTATACTTGATGTCGAACTCTCCCAGCTCTATTGCCCACTTGATCAACCTCCCACTAGCCTTGGGACTATGAATGATATTTATCAGGGGCTGATTCGTTAGCACCTCAACTTGATGAGCCTGAAAATAAAATCGTAATTTTCTTAAAGCCATCACCAGGGCTAGAGCAAATTTCTCAATAGTTGAATAATTCAACTCAGCACCATGCAGAATTTTGCTGACATAGTATACAGGTTTCTGGATTTTCAATTCCTCCTTAACCAATACAGCGCTCAAGGCACTCTCAGAAATGGCTAAATACAAGTATAAAAATTCATTCAAAGCCGGTTTGGCCAACAACGAGGCCTGGGCCATATATTTCTTTAACTCCTCAAAAGCCTTCTGGTTTTCCTCACTCCATACAAAGTCCATAATGTTTTTTAGTGACTTGAAGAATGACAAGCACTTGTCTCCTGACTTGGAGATGAATTATCCCAGCACAGCAACCCTTCTTGTGAGCTTCTGAACATCCTTACAATTTTTGGTGGTTCCATGTCCAGGATTGCCTTCATTTTATCGGGGTTGGCCTCGATCCCTCTCTTGGAGACCATCAATCCCAAAAATTTCCCGGGTCCTACTCCGAAAGCACACTTTGTAGGATTCAACATCATCTTGTGGTACCTCAGGACATCAAAAGCTTCCCTTAAATGGGTTATATGATCAGTCTTTACTAGACTCTTGACTAACATGTCATCAGCATAGACTTCCATAGTCTTGCCAATAAGATCTTAAAAATTTCTTATTTACAAACCTTTGATAGGTGGCTCCTGCATTCTTGAGACCAAATGCCATAACAAGATAACAATAAACACCAAAGTCGGTGATGAATGAAACCTTTGGAATGTCATCCTTATACATCCTGATCTGATTGTATCCACTAAATCCATCCATGAAGCTAAGCATTTCATGCCGCAGTGGCATCTATCAAAGTATCGATCCTTGGTAACGGGAAACAATCCTTAGGATAAGCATCATTTAGATCAGTGAAGTGCACACACATCCTCCACTTTCTATTGGCCTTCTCCACCATGATAGGGTTTGCTAACCACTCCGGAAATTGAATCTCCTCAATGAAACCAGCCTCTAAGAGCTTTTCCACTTCCTGTTTTATAGCTTCTTATTTTCTGGAGCAAAACTACTTTTCTTTTATTTCACCGTCTTCCGACTTGGATCTAATTCAGCATGTGAGTGATCAGTTCCGGATCTATTCCTGGCATATCAGCTACAGACCAAGCAAACACATCGCCATTTTCTTGCAAAAATTTCACCAACTTCCCTCTAAGGGGCTCCTCGAGCTTGGCTCCAATAAAAGTCACCCTCTCAGGATCTTCGGGGACTAAAGGAATTGAAACCAATTCTTCTGATGGCTTTCCTCTTTTCTCATCATTCTCTCGGATATCCAGGTCTTCAATAGGAAGAACCTGCCATCCAACTCCGTCTGCCCTCAAAGAGGCCACATAACAACTTCTAGCCATTTTTTGATCTCCTCTCTCTTCCCCAATCCCATCTCGGGTCAGAAACATCGTAACTGAATGATAGGAAGCAGGGACTGCCTTGAAGGCGTGTATCCCTGTTCTTCCCATGATAGTGTTGTAGGTCGAACTAGCCTTCACCACCACAAAGTCCAACATCTGAGTTGCTTGCCTTGGTTCATTTCCTATGGTTGTTGGCAACTTGATTATTCCTTCTACGGGGCATTCTACTCCCGCGAATCCATATATCGGCATGTTGGTTGGGGTAAATTGGGATTCATTATATCGCATCCATAAAAAGGTTTCATGGAGCAAAATATCCACTGAAGCACCATTATCCACAAGGACCCTCCTTATCGGGCTGTTCCCTATTATCGGGGTTATGACCAACGGGTCGTCATGGGGAAATTTCACACCCTCCAGATTAGAATCATCAAAAGACATTGTTACTCTTGTCCTAGCCCTCTTCGGGGCTTCCCCAACAATATGCATAACTTCTCGAGCATATGCTTTCCTGGAGTTCTTGGATAACCCAGCAGCGGTTGGTCCTCCAAAAATTGTGTTGATCACAGGCCCTCGGGGGCGCGGTCCTCTGAAGATTTTATTTATCACCGGTCCCCTAGGTTGGGGATTTCGCCCCTGATCTTCTTGATCTCTCATTCGGTCATCAAAGTTTCTTCTCACATTGTTGCTTCTATCCCCTCCTTCTCCAGTGTATTTGTTCAATCTTCCTTTTCGAATGAGGAACTCAATTTCGTCTTTTAGTTGTCTACACTCATCGGTGTCATGACCAACATCTTTGTGAAATCTGCAATATTTGCTCTTATCTAGCTTGGCAGGATCAGCCTTCAAAAGCTTAGGCCAACGAATATCTCGATCTTTCTTAATCTCCATCAAGATCTGGCTTCTAGGAGCATTCAGCTTAGCGTATTCAGTGAACTTTTGCCCAGGTCCTCCCTTCTTGGGGGTTGAATCAGAGTTTTTCTCGGTTCTAGGATACTTGTCCTTAGCAATATATTCCATATAAGTTTTCCGCTTCTTGCCTCCACTAGGCTCATTATTTAATAAGGTCATCCTCATGCTCTATTCCACCTTGATGTACTTCCCGGCTTTATCTTGGAGCTGCAACATACTTTCGGGGGGACGTTTCGCCAAGGACATCTTGAAGAATTCATCCCTGGTTCCCTGTTGAAATGCTATCATAGCTACCTTGTCATCAAGGCCCGGGACTTTCAAAGCCTCCTTCGTGAAACGATTCAGGTATTCTCTTCAGGATTCCTTTGCTCCCTGTACAATGCTCATAAGGGATGCTGAACTTTTCTCATGCACTCTCCCACTGATAAAATTCTTAATAAAAGCCTGACTCAACTCTCTGAAGGACCCGATAGAGTTCGGGGGTAAACGACTATACCATCTTTGAGCCATACCCGACAGGGTTTGAGGAAAGGCCCGACACTTAATAACGTTATTCACAGGTTGCAACAACAGTGCATTAGAGAATGTCCTGACATGATTAGCGGGATCTCACGTACCATCATAAGCTTTGATAGTGGGCATTCATTATTTCTCAGTGAATGACGGGGTAGGATTATCCGGATCTCCAAGGGGAAGAAGATTGCTTGGGTCAGCCTTTGGGACAATGTTCCTACTCTGTATCGGACCTTCCATGTCTATAATAGGGGGATGATTCCTCCCCCCTGGGGGTAATGGGGGTCTGGTGGTCTGGTGCACCTCCAAGTCACGCCTCAGCCTTTGAATCTCAGCCTCGTGAGCCCTGATCCTTTCTCGCACTTCTTGGGGATTCATCCCTTGGGTGCTTTGAGGACGTTTGCTACCATCATCCATCGGATCTTTGCAAACACGTTTCCTTCTAGGGGCTACTTCGTCATCCGAAGATTCAGAGTCTCTCTCAGTGTAAGGACCAGAAAATTCCTGATCTTCAGGGATAGGAGCCAAGCCTCGTATGTAGGGGGAGATTGCCCCCGTGCTTCACTTCGCCCAGCATGTCCACTTCCTCCAACGTCGGGGTAAAGGAGCATCCCATAAGGGGGGTTAGTAGTAACAATAGTTGAATATTCATACCCGATGGGTCGAAAATTCACAGGTGCATGTAGTTGTTGAACTTGGAGATTCGTACCTTGAGTAGCCGAGGGAATCGTCCCTTGTGGCTGATGTTCAGTTGCCCCTATCCGGGCTTCTCCTTGTGTGGTTGCATAGATCGAATGAGGAGGTACCTCCATATTTGACGAAATCACTTGGGTTGTCCCCGTTGGTGTTCCTTCTTCAAGGGCCCTAATTGTTCTCCGTGTTTTCGCCATGGTTGTTGTTGTGTTCCCATAGACGGCGCCAAATGTTATGGATAAAAAACTAAGGTTATTATTTGCTGTATTTATTGCTAAGGTTCGGGAGCTCAAGGCCTTTAATGGTTGCTCTCGTGTTTCGTAGCTTAACTCTGCCTTTACGAGATGTCTACGTATATCTGTGAATTAGCGAATCAAGCTAAAAAACGTAGTTCTGATTGAGGGGTAGATCCCTTTATATAGATGTTAAGAGTCCTTGAATTGGACTAGGGATAGGAGACTTGTTGATCAAGTTCTTAGTCTTTGGATAGACTTTGAAGTCCTAAAATAGAGGAATCAGATTCCTAATTGGTGTAGGTGCCTTTTGGGCTATCTTTTATAGATTTATGTCACTGATTGGACTCATTTAATGAGCTGTTAATCTCCCTTATTTATTAATTACGAAATTAATAAATAATCAGAGTTTCGGGCCTCGTTAATTGGGCTTTGTTACTGGACCATACCAGGTCTAATTAATTCAACATTAATTATATTTCTAGGCTAATTTTAGGCCCATATCATTTGCCCCCCAATTTCTGGGAAACCGTAAAAGGTTTCGCAGAAGTTAAGTTCGTTTGTTCCCTTACAAGGTATCGTTTTTGCGTAAAGTGTGGAGCGACCTAAATATTTACAATGATTTTCCTTGCACGCGGCTTGGAGGTTATTATAGAAACTTTCTATTATTTTCCTTACCTTATTCCTTCTTTTTAGGAATTTTCTGGTATTTTTCAGGAATTTTTCCCTCAATTCTGGGATTTATCAGATTTTTAGGAATTTTCCCTTAATTTTTTTCAAGAATTTTCAACAAAAATAATTTTTGAATTTTTTTTTTAATATTCCTGATTTTCTGGGTTTTTTGCTTATTTTCCCTATTTATTGGGAATTTTTTTTAGCAATTTTCCCTATTTTAACCCACTTTTCTAATTAGAAAAATAGATTTTTTGCCGCTCAATACATCCTAGGCATTTTTGATCCACGCTTAGGAGACAGTTTCCTAACAACGTCTAGGAACAATGCACCCTGGGCGTTGTTGGAGGCTGATGCTTCCTGGGCGTTGTTGATCCACGCCTAGGAGACAGTTTCCTTACAACGTCTAGGAATAATGCACCCTGGGCGTTGTTGGAGGCTGATGCTTCCTGGGCATTGTTGATCCACGCCTAGGAGCCATACTTCTCACAACGACTAGGAACAATGCACCCTGGGCCTTGTTAAAGGCCAATGCTTCCTGGGCGTTGTTGATCCACGCCTAGGAGCCATACTTCTAACAACGTCTAGGAATAATGCACCCTGGGCGTTGTTGAAGGCCAATGCTTCCTGGGCGTTGTTGATCCACGCCTAGGAGCCACACTTCTAACAACATCTAGGAAGAATGCACCTGGGCATTATTAAAGGCCAATGCTTCCTGGGCGTTGTTGATCCACGCCTAGGAGCCACACTTCTAACAATGTCTAGGAACAGTGCACCCTGGGCGTTGTTGAAGGCCAATACTTCCTGGGCGTTGTCGATCCACTCCTCGGAGCCATACTTCTAACAACATCTAGGAATAATACACCCTGGGCGTTGTTGAAGGCCAATGCTTCCTGGGCGTTGTTAATCCACGCCTAGGAGCCACACTTCTAACAACGTCTAGGAACAATGCACCCTGGGCGTTGTTGAAGGCCAATCCGTTCATAAATCCTAGGCATTGTACACCCACGCCAAGGAGACATCCTTCCAACATCGTCTAGGAAATTTGTGTCCTGGGCGTTATTGGAGGTTAATTCGTCTATAATTCCTAGGCGTTGTATACGCACGCCTAGGAGACATGCTTGGTACCACGCCTAGGAATCATGCACTCTAGACGTAGTTGGGGCTTTTGAGCCTTGATTTATTCAATGAACTTTGGTTTTTGATTTAGAACATTCAAAATTCAAATTTTATGGGCTTCCCGCCTTTATTAGGCCCATTTCTTTAGGCCCGGATACGCTTGAGCTTCCTCAAGCTCTTATATATAAGGGGTGGAGTGTGAGTTCATTTCTCACAATTCACTTCCACAAAATTTCTTCACCTCTATCTTTTTTTTAACTCTGCAACTATTCTCTCAAAAATCGCCACCTCAAGGCGATTTCCGGCTTTCTACACCACCGTTTTCTAGGCTTATTTTGAAGATTTCATTTGAATCTTCATCTTCTTCGATTACCTTCAAGCGCTTCCTGGGTTTCAGTCTTCATCCATGGCGGATTCCGATTCATCTCACTCTCAGGTTCCCCAAGCTATTGCCCGTCCATCTAGGGCCAGCCGAGGTAAAAAATCTCTTATCCATTCCTCAGTTATTTCTCTTAGGGATCTTTTAACTGAATTCGGGCAAGCCTTCCCTAACATGTTACACTTAGATGCATATAATTACCCTTCTAGATTTGGTCCAGAACAAGTAGGTACCATAGCTCGCCTTTTTGGCATTTCTCACCCTTATAGGGTCGAGGCTCCAGGCCCAAATGATAGGGCCTGTTACCCAAAGCCTGGGGCCATTCGGGTCAATAAGGAAACCTTCTATGCTGGTTTTCTCCTTCCTCCTCATCCTTTCATTTTTTGCCTTTTGGCTGAGGCCCGAGTCTGTCCAACCCAACTCACACCCAATTCTTGGCGTTTTATTCACTATTATATGGCCCAATCTCGTAAAAACGGTTTTGAGCCCAATGTTTGTGTCTTTCGCTATTTATTTAAATTTGTAAATGCTTCTGAGGACCAAGGATAGGTCAAAATAGTTCATAGATCCTTGGCCCACTCCTGCTTTATTTCTGGCACCAACCCTGACTCGTATCCAACTTGGAAGAGCGAGTGGTTTTATGTGTTTCTGGATTCCGAGGAGGGTTGGGACCATTTTTTCAGGCCCAACTTCTCAAAAAGTGTAGACGGGTCTTTAAGAGACTTAAAATTGGGGATAGATGAGGATGCGGCCATCAAGGCCATCATAGCTGATAACTTGCATCATTGCGCTCTCATCCTTTCAGAGGGTAATTTGCAAGATTTAGGTCTAAGTGACCTTGATCCCGAGGGTATTTCTTTTCCCTTTTTGTTCCATTTTCTTAATTCCTTAATTGTCCTTCTTCTTACGTGCCTATATCTTTCTGCAGCTAGGGCAGCTTTGGACACGATCTTCAAGAAACGGGAGGCCTGTGCTACCAAGGGCTCTACTGTTGAGACCCACCGCGACAAACGGGTTAGGATTGGTGACGGCCCTTCAATCACGGTTCAGGAGGTCATCCCTACCTTTTTATCGTAGAGGCCCCTTAGCCTTGGTAAGGATACCTCTCCTTTCACCGTCACTTGGGGCCTTCAGAGGAGGGACACAGTGGTAGGGAGTTTCGAGGCTGCAGCTGTTTGGTCCGAGAGTGTGATTACGCCTCGTGACAGGGCTGAGATAGTAGAGTCTTCTGATGACCTACAGATTGAGCGTCTGGGTGCTCAGGCCGCGGCTTCTGTAAGCCTCTTCCTTGTCCCCTTTTTGTCTATTTTTTAATTCTTTCATACTTACTTACTGTATTATGCTCGTGCAGATGAATACCTATCTCCAGGATGCCCTTCACAATCTGAAGGATGTGAGGACTAGCTTAACCATTGCTGAGAGAGATAGGGACAGGTACCTCAAGGCTTCCGAGGCCAACTTCACTCGTTTCCGTGAGGTAGAGAAGGAGCTGGCGGATGAAAAGGAGAAAGTTCGTAAGCTGGAGCTGGATGCTCAGAGGGCCCGGGCTGAGGTGATAGCTGAGTATAAGGCATCTCAGGACTTTCAGGATGTCCTAAATGCTGAGTACGATGCTAACTTCCCGGAGACCTTTTCTAGCTGTTGGGAGCAGATAGTGGAGGAGATTGGGAAGAAGATTCCAGAAGTGACTCTCACCGCCTATCCAGTCCCTGTTATTCCTGGGAAAGAGCCTCTTCTTGATGATATTCCTCTTTCTCCTACTCTCACTACATCTGCTGAGGCCGCAGTCGTTTCTCCTCGAGATGCTGATCATATGCCCATTCCTTCTTCTACTGCTGCCGATGAAGGAAACATTGATGATGACTTTTTCAAGGATCTTTGAGTAGTTTGTTTTTCTTATTTGGCCAATCGTGGCTTTTTATGTATTGACTTAGTCGTATTCAGAACTTATTACCCTTCGGGGATTATTATGTTATTTTAAGTTATTTGTTTGCTTTTCTACTATCCTTTTCAAGTACTTGTACTATTAGTTTGTTAGCCTTTTAAAAGCTATCCCCTATTTTCCTCGTACTTGTACTAAAATAGATAAGCAAACTTAATCATATATAGTATGCACCAAATAGTTCTATAATAAGATGAACTAAACAATTGTAAAACAAGTTTATGGAAGCCCTTGGGATTCATCCCTTACACCACTCCTAATAATCCTAAAAAATAAAGCTAAAACATTTAAATCCTAAGCAATAAAAGCTTCAAGGTGCTTTTCAACCTACTTGTCACCTTGACAAGTGAGAATCATGTTTAATGGCTTCACACATAGTAAACCTTCAAGTTTTGTGCATGCCAAGTTCTTGGGACTTCAACACCATCCATAGTCTCCAGCTTGTAGGTTCCCCTACCTTGTACACTCTTGACCTTATATGGCCCTTCCCAATTTGGGACAAGTTTCCCTTAGGTTGTAGTAAAACGAAGCCTTTTTCTGATACTCCACTATCTTCGCATGTGCCTCATCTCGCACTTCATCAATTAGATCCAAGGCTAGTCTTTGCCCTTCCTCATTCTCCTCAGCATTGAAATCTTGAATCCTGGGAGAGGAATGTGATATCTCTACGGGAACAACTGCTTCTGCCCCATATGCTAACATGAAGGGAGTTGCTCCATTCGTGACTCTATAGGTAGTCCTAGAGGCCCATAGTATTGGGAGTATTTCATCAACCCAGTTATTCCTCGACTTCTCGATCCTCTTCTTTAGTCCATCCAGGATTATCCGATTTGCCACTTCTGCTTGCCCATTGGCTTGCGGATGAGCTACAGAGGTAAATCGCAAATCAATTTCATTTTCTTCACAATACCTCTTGAATTCCTCATTGTTGAATTGTGTTCCATTGTCAGTGACTAGGATGTGGGGAATTCCATACCGGCACATGATATTTTCCCACAGGAATTTTGCAACCTGCTTAGTTATGATTTTAGCCAAGGGCTTGGCTTCAATCCACTTGGTAAAATAATCGATGGCTACAATCAAAAACTTCCTTTGTGTCGTGGCCACGGGGAAAGGCCCAAGTATGTCCATTCCCCACATAGCGAAGGGGGTAGGTGAGTTGACGAATGTCAGCATCTCAGGGGGTTGTCTAACAACAGGTGCATGCTTCTGACAGCGGTCACACTTCTTCACATATTCTTTGGCATCCGCCATCTTTTCTGGCGAATAGAAACCTAAACGGGTTATCTTATGGGCTAATGCTCTACCCCCCAAGTGTTGCCCACATATGCCTTCATGTACTTCTTCAAGAGCCAAGCGAGCCTCATCGGGCCTGAGACACCTTAAGTAGGGAACCACGAAAGATCTTTTATATAGAATTCCATCTATCAAAGAGTATCTTAGTGCTCGAACAGCCAATTTTTGTGCTTCAGTAGCATTGTTTGGTAACCAACCGGTTTGAATGTGAGCCTTAATGGGATCAATCCATGATATCCCCAGGCCTATAGGAGCCACGAGCTTAACATCAATACCCCGTGTTTTCAAAACGCGATAGTATACACTTCCATAACTTTCTTCCATCTCAGATGAAGCAAACTTTGACAATGCATCTACCTTAGCATTTTCCTCCCTTGGAATGTGCTCAACATGGCATTCATCGAATAGGGTCATTACGGCCCTTACTAGGCGGACATACTTAGCCGTCGTATCATCCCTTGCCTCAAACTCTCCCTTGACCTGGGAAAGGACCAGCTTCGAGTCTCCACAGACTTTTAAGTTCTTGACTCTAAGTGTCCCTGCTAAGCCAAGACCAGCTCTCAGAGCTTCATATTCTGCTTCATTGTTTGTGGTTGAGAAGTCTAACTTCAAGGCATACTCAATTAAGAACCCATCAGGGCTTTGTAAAACCAAACCTGCTCCACTTGAATTTGTTTTTGATGCTCCATCAAAATAGAGAACCCAGTATTCTTTTTCCTTATCAACCTTCTCTTTATCCCCTTTATCAACTTCCTTATCTTAAGGTATGTTATCTTTCTGCCCCCCGACTTCTTGGTTGGGTATGGTACATTCCAATATGAAGTCAGCTAATGTCTGGGCTTTTATTGTCGTTCGTGGCTTATACTTGATGTCGAACTCTCCCAACTCTATTGCCCACTTGATCAACCTCCCACTAGCCTTGGGACTATGAATGATATTTCTCAGGGGCTGATTCGTTAGCACCTCAACTTGACGAGCCTGAAAGTAAGGTCATAATTTTCTTGAAGCCAGCACCAAGGCTAGAGCAAATTTCTCAATAGTTGAATAATTTAACTCAGCACCATGCAGAATTTTGCTGACGTAGTATACAGGTTTCTCAATTTTCAATTCCTCCTTAACCAATACAGCGCTCAAGGCACTCTCAGAAACGGCTAAATATAAGTATAAAACTTTATTCAAAGCCGGTTTGGCCACCAACGAGGCCTGGGCCATATATTTCTTTAACTCCTCAAAAGCCTTCTGGTTTTCCTCACTCCATACAAAGTCCTTAATGTTTTTTAGTGACTTGAAGAATGACAAGCACTTGTCTCCTAACTTGGAGATGAATCGTCCCAGCGCATCAACCCTTCCTATGAGCTTCTGAACATCCTTGACAGTTTTTGGTGGTTCCATATCCAGGATTGCCTTTATTTTATCAGGGTTGGCCTCGATCCCTCTCTTGGAGACCATCAATCCCAAAAATTTTCCGGATCCTACTCCGAATGCACACTTTGTAGGATTCAACATCATCTTGTGGTACCTCAGGTCATCAAAAGCTTCCCTTAAATGGGTTATATGATCAGTCTTTACTAGACTCGTGACTAACATGTCATCAACATAGACTTCCATAGTCTTGCCAATAAGATCTTTAAAAATTTTATTTACCAACCTTTGATAGGTGGCTCCTGCATTCTTGAGACCAAATGCCATAACAAGATAACAATAAACACCAAAGTCAGTGATGAATGATACCTTTGGAATGTCATCCTTATGCATCATGATCTGATTGTATCCACTGAATCCATCCATGAAGCTAAGCATTTCATGCCGCAGTGGCATCTATCAAAGTATCGATCCTTGGTAACGGGAAACAATCCTTAGGACAAGCATCATTTAGATCAGTGAAGTCCACACACATCCTCCACTTTCCATTGGCCTTCTTCAGCATGACAGGGTTTGCTAACCACTCCAAAAATTGAATCTCCTCAATGAAACCAGCATCTAAGAGCTTTTCCACTTCCTGTTTTATAGCTTCTTGTCTTTCTGGAGCAAAACTTCTTTTCTTTTGTTTCACCGTCTTCTGACTTGGATCCACATTCAGCTTGTGAGTGATTAGTTCTGGATCTATTCCTCGCATATTAGCTGCCGACCAAGCGAATACATCACTATTTTCTTGCAAAAATTTCACCAACTTCCCTCTAAGGGGCTCCTCGAGCTTGGCTACAATAAAAGTCACCCTCTCAGGATCTTCGGGGGCTAAAGCAATTGAAACCAAGTCTTCTGCTGGCTTTCCTCTTTTCTCATCATTCTTTCGGATATCCAGGTCTTCAATAGGAAGAACCTGCCCTCCAACTCCGTCTGCCCTCAAAGAGGCCACATAACAACTTCTAGCCATTTTTTGATCTCCTCTCACTTCCCCAATCACATCTCGGGTTGGAAACTTCATAACTGAATGATAGGAAGAAGGGACTGCCTTGATGGCGTGTATACCTGTTCTTCCCATGATAGCGTTGTAGGTCGAACTAGCCTTCACCACCACAAAGTCCAACATCTGAGTTGCTTGCCATGGTTCCTGTCCTATGGTTGTTGGCAACTTGATTATTCCTTCTACGGGGCATTCCACTCCCGCGAATCCATATATCGGCATGTCGGTTGGGGTCAATTGGGAGTCATTATATTCCATCCTTAAAAAGGTGTCATGGAGCAAAATATCCACTGAAGCACCATTATCCACAAGGACCCTTCTTATCGGGTTGTTCCCTATTATCGGGGTTATGACCAACGGGTCGTCATGGGAAATTTTACACCCTCCAGATCAGAATCATCAAAAGACATTGTTACTCCTGTCCTAGCCCTCTTCGGGGCTTCCCCAATAATATGCATAACTTCTCGAGCATATGCTTTCCTGGAGTTCTTGGATAACCCAGCAGCGGTTGGTCCTCCAAAAATTGTGTTGATCACAGGCCCTCGGGGGCACGGTCCTCTGAAGATTATATTTATCACCGGTCCCCTAGGTTGGGGATTTCGCCCCTGATCTTCTTGATCTCTCCTTCGGTCATCAAAGTATCTTCTCACGTTGTTGCTTCTATCCCCTCCTTCTCCAGTGTATTTGTTCAATCTTCCTTTTTGAATGAGGAACTCAATTTCATCTTTTAGTTGTCTACACTCATCGGTGTCATGACCAACATCTTCATGAAATCTGCAATATTTGCTCTTATCTAGCTTGGCAGGATTAGCCTTCAAAGGCTTAGGCCAACGAATATCTCGATCTTTCTCAATCTCCATCAAGATCTGGCTTCTAGGAGCATTCAGCTTAGCGTATTCAGTGAACTTTTGCCCAGGTCCTCCCTTCTTGGGGGTTGAATCAGAGTTTTGCTCGGTTCTAGGATACTTGTCCTTAGCAATATATTCCAGATCAGTTTTCTGCTTCTTGCCTCCACTGGGCTCATTATTTAATATGGTCTTCCTCATCCTCTCTTCCACCTTGATGTACTTCCCGACTCTATCTTGGAGCTGCAACATACTTTCGGGGGGACGTGTGGCCAAGGACATCTTGAAGAATTCATCCATGGTTCCCTGTTGAAGTGCTATCATAGCTACCTTGTAATCAAGGTCCGGGACTTTCAAATCCTCCTTCATGAAAGGATTCAGGTATTCCCTCAAAGATTCCTTTGCTCCCTGTACAATGCTCATAAGGGATGCTGAACTTTTCTCATGCACTCTCCCACTGATAAACTGCTTAATAAAAGCCTGACTCAACTCTCTGAAGGACCCGATAGAGTTCGGGGGTAAACAACTATACCATCTTTGAGCCATACCCGACAAGGTTTGAGGAAAGGCCTGACACTTAATAGCGTCATTCACAGGTTGCAATAACAGTGCATTAGAGAATGTCCTGACATGATAAGCGGGATCTCCCGTACCATCATAAACTTTGATAGTGGGCATCTTAAACTTCCTCGAGATATGGGTATTCATTATTTCTTCAGTGAATGGTGGGGTAGAATCATCCGGATCTCCAAGGGGAAGAAGATTGTTTGGGTCAGCCTTTGGGACAACGGCCCTTCTCTGTATCGGACCTTCCAGGTCTATAATAGGGGGATGATTCCTCCCCCTTGGGGGTAATGGGGGTCTGGTGTTCTGGTGCACCTCCAAGTCACGCCTCAGCCTTTGAATCTCAGCTTCGTGAGCCCTAATCCTTTCCTGTACTTCTTGGGGATTCGTCCTTTGGGTGCTTTGAGGATGTTTGCTACCATCAGCCATCAGCTCTTTGCCAACACGTCTCCTTCTAGGGGCTACTTCATCATCCGAAGATTCAGAGTCTCTCTCAGTGTAAGGACCAGAAAATTCCTGATCTTCAGGGATAGTAGCCAAGCCTCGTATGTAGGGGGAGATCGCCCCCGTGCTTCACTTCGCCCAGCATGTCCACTTCCTCCAACGTCGGGGTAAAGGGGCATCCCATAAGGGGGGTTAGTAGTAACAATAGTTGAATATTCATACCCGATGGGTCGAGAATTCACAGGTGCATGTAAGTGTTGAACTTGGAGATTCGTACCTTGAGTAGCAGAGGGAATCGTCCCTTGTGGCTGAGGTTCAGTTGCCCCTATCTGGGCTTCTCCTTGTGTGGTTGCATAGGTCGAATGAGGAGGTACCTCCACATTTGACGAAATCACTTGGGTTGTCCCCGTTGGTGTTCCTTCTTCAAGGGCCCTAACTATTCTCCGTGTTTTCGACATGGTTGTTGTTGTGTTTCCCACAGATGGCGCCAAATGTTATGGATAAAAAACTAAGGTTATTATTTGCTGTATTTATTGCTAAGGTTCGGGAGCTCAAGGCCTTTAATGGCTGCTCTCGTGTTTCGTAGCTTAACTCTACCTTTATGAGATGCCTACGTATCTCTGTGAATTAGAGAATCAAGCCAAAAAAATGTAGTTCTGATTGAGGGGTAGATCCCTTTATATAGATGTTGAGAGTCCTTGAATTGGACTAGGGATAGGAGACTTGTTGATCAAGTTCTCAGACTTTGGATAGACTTTGAAGTCCTAAAATAGAGGAATCAGATTCCTAATTGGTGTAGGTTCCCTTTGGGCTATCTTTTATAGATTTATGTCACTGATTGGACTCATTTAATGAGCTATTAATCTCCCTTATTTATTAATTAGGAAATTAATAAATAATCAGAGTTTCGGGCCTCGTTAATTGGGCTTCGTTACTGGACCCTACCAGGTCTAATTAATTCAACATTAATTATATTTCTAGGCTAATTTTAGGCCCATATCAACTTTTGGATAGAATATTCCCTGAATATGCTTTGGAATATTCCTTGAATATACTTTTGGATAGAATATTCCCTGAATATGCTTTGTACGAAGATAATGTTATCGAAAAAAGTTATCGTATCGAAAATTTTGTGCCGGACCGCGCACGGGTCAAATCATAATCCGGATCAAAAAAGTCAAAACACGGAAAATGTCCGGAATTACCAAATTGGGTTAGGAAGGAGTTTTCGGAAGAGTTTCGGGTTGTAAAAATGTAAAAATGGTTGAGGTTGGACGATTCCTGGCTTTATAAAATAATTTTTTAATTATTTAAAAAATAATTAATAAATTCATAAATCAATATAAAATCATATAATACTCCAAAAATTAGCAGAAAAATAACTTAATTATCTATATTTTATTCTGTACATAATAAAATTAACATACCTAGACTTTACCACATATGAACATTCAAATAATATCACTAACCATCAAATAATTCACCAAAAATTCATGTAATAATCACATAATAATCATTTATTGATAAAAGTAATTACACGTCATGTCCCGGGTATTACAAAAAGTACAACAGTGCTACAGTCATCTACCCCAAAGTGAAATACATGAGTCTATCTGTCTAGTCAGAGAAAGAGATACTATATACAAGTCAACTATCTCGGAAAATTGGCTCTTACTATGGCCTCGACTAACTAGACGAGTAGACTACCACATCACTGGTCCTGAATCAATCACCAGAGCGGGTCAACTCCCACACTCTCTCCATCGCATGACGGAAAATGAAATCAGTCTGCCTCCTGGATATCCTGCCATGTCTGTCTCCATGAAGTGATCGGAGCCTTGCACGGGCCATAAGCTCTATCCCAGTCAGCTCTCTCCTCAGAGATCGGGGTATGGTAGCTCTACCCTCATGAGCTCGTGCACGTCTACTAGCTCTCTCTACATCTAACTCTCTCCTGGCCTCATCCAGTCGGGCCTCAGCAACAGCCACTCGAGTCCTCAGAACATGATGAACATAGTCGTGAACTAACAAAGACTGCCTATGGGCAGGGTCGAGAGGTGGTGAATCCGGATCTGCTGGGGGTGCCTCCTCGGTCTGCCTGGGCTCGGGGGTAGTGGTGGAGGGGTAGAAGCTCTGACCACGGGGAGTGAGGGTAGGGAGTACCGGTATATTCCATGATAGCACCAACATGCTCCTCAGCTACCGGGACCTCATCCGGGTCCTCCTCATCTGAAATCGCAATAACCTCTATCTCTGACTCCTCGGAGGGGTCCTCCTCAGGCTCCTCCTGATCCTCGACATCTAGCAGTGCTCTTCATGCTCACGCTCGAACATCTCTGGGTCCTCTATCTCATGTGCCTACACATTAGACGAGCTAAGTTACTATCATGATACTTATAAGAATTCTCGTAAGGGTTTTAACTGTCAGCTCTACTTTAAGTAATCCGACTATGAACTTGGCAAGAGTTCTTATTATCTTTGTGAGTTTATTATTATATTGTCGCATCATCTCTGAGGTTTATAACGCTTGGCTCTGATACCATTTCTGTGACACCCCAAGATCCGGGGTCGAAGATCCGGGTCATCACGGTCTTTCTTTCAATAAATATCACTTAACTAAATTAAAAATAAATAAGCTCATGCTGTGACCCCATACTAACACACACCACAACACGTTATAGTCTCAGAGATGAAATTGAAATAAGTACAAGTCCTTGAATCCATAAATTAAAAGTTATTACAACCCAAAATGATTACTAAATAAGTTTACAGTTAGTTGCCATTATCCAACACAAGTTATAAGTATACATAATTGATTCCAAAAAGTAGAATACCTGGCCTACAGATATATCTACCTCTGCAGCTATGGCAGCTATGATATCAACGGGAAGACGCGGGACGCTTCTCACGCTCTTGCGCTGGGTCTGCTGGAGTCTGGCCATCCTTCCTTACTGTTGTTGTGTGAGTAAGAAATGAAGCAAGAGTGAGCATTGTAGCTCGCAAGATAATATATAGTTTAATCAATAATGCAAGTATCTAAATAGGTAACTTACTGGAAATCTTTATCAAGTGTAAGATAATTACTTACTGGATATAAGCTTAGGGAAGATGAAGTTACCAAATACTTCAATATACTTATATCATTTTAGCAAACTACTTGAACTACCACTGTTCAAAGTATAATAAGTTTTCAAAGGTTCCTCACATAGATGGGACTGCAATATAAGACTTGAATAGATTCGATCTTTGAAATATTGTTTAAAAAAATGAAGTTACGAGATACTTCATTTGATGGAAACATCATTATAACTATTTGACCTTGTCAACACTTCCGCAATCACCCATCGGTAGCCTTTCTATCGAAATGCTCTGGGTAGTGTTGCAGAATGGTTCAAACTGGATGATAAACTCATTACGGGAGTTTGCCGCGCCAGGAAGACCACTCACGATGATCAGTCGCAGTAGTGCAACCCCACCATTTTCTACATGTAGAGGAGAACCGTCAGATTTACTTGTCAACTGAACAATGGACTCCTAACGAATGGACCGTCTAAGCGGAACTTTCGGGCCATTTGGGCCAAAATAGTAAGGCTGGGCCGGTGCCACTCTACCACTTACGCCACTCCTTGTTCAGATGAAATCCATGACTCTGAAACGTAAAGCTCGTCCCCCCTTTCCCCAAGCAGAAACTTGTTGATACGGCTCCACCAAGAAGTCGTATCTAGTTGGAAAGGAAAACTCACCGATATTTCCCAGGCGATGCCTGTTAATGGATTAAGTTATTCCAAGAAATTTTACTTCCCGAGTGTTAGGTAAGTAATCAAAAACTCTTTTATCAAAACAACAACCTTGTTGTGAATATAAAAATACATCACGGAGCCAGATCCCTCAGATTTTTGAGCGAGTATTGAAATCCTCTTCGAAAGAAAGATCTTAAATTTGAGAACGAGTTTTGGGATCCGCTCTAACCTTCCAAAAATAGTTTTGGTAAAGTTTGAAAATAATCTTTGGAAATATTAAAAGTAAGAATGATTTGATAGTATCAATTTTTTTACGAATACTTGGCAAATATCGAAACATTATTCTTTAATAAAATAAAGAATATTATTTAATAAAATAAGCGGAGTCATAAGTTCTTGAATGAATATTAAAAATAATATTCATAAAATAAAATAAGCGGAGTCATAAGTCCTCGAATGAATATTTAAAATAATTTTCATTTATAATATAAAACTATCGAATAAACCTTATTCGTTTAATAGTTTTCGTTTAATAGTTTTGAAAACTATATATGTATATATATATATTGTTAGGTCAAACAACACTGTAGAAGGGGGTTGAATACAATGTTTATACAATCAAATCGATTTAACACAAGTATGTAACAAAGATCAAGTATATTAAATAAACTCTGTTACAGTATGAACTGTTGTTCTCTCTCACTGATGAACAAATATCACTAAAAGCTGTTAGGTTACAATGTATAATCTTCTCGATAATGATAACACCTATAGTGTAAACCCTAAGTCTGTGTTTATATAATACACAGTTAGAAGATAACTTCTAATTGACATGGAATACAATTCTGTCTCCTAAAATATATCAATCATATATCTTCTACAAGTCTTCCAGTCTTCTAACTTTTTCCATGAATATCTTCTTTTGTTTTAGACTCGATCTTCTCCTGTAAATCAGTTTCCTTCCTTAACTGAAAGTCTTCTCGCCCTTAAGTTCTGATATGACCTTAAGTTCTGATATTAAGTTCTGACTTCCATCAAGTCCTGATTTCAGTAAGTCATGATATGTCCTGTTTGTTAAGATCTGAAAACTAAACATGAATCATATTAGACATGACATCTCAAATATATCTAACAATCTCCCCCAACTTGTAAATTATGCAAAATATACAAGTTAATAGATTTGATGATGTCAAAAACATTTAAGTATAAATGCAAATAAGAGTTTAACTAGATAACTAACTACAACTTACAGTCCTTGTAGCTTTTACCAATCTCACTGAGTCAATCTGAATCCAAAGTGATTCTTAACAAAGCTTCATATCAGCTTTTCTTCTTTAATCCTCAGGACTTGAGATAGTGTAGTCTTGACTTGCTTCATCTCTTCACCCTGACTTCCAATCTGGTAGATTGCAGTCCTTAAGGCAGAAATATGGTTTCTTTCTAAACCATCATCTAGTCTTATTACCCTTGGATGAGAAGAATCTTCATTGTAGCATAGACATTTCTCTTTCAGTATTACTTCAAGCTTAGCAGAATCCTTCTTCATTGGAATCTCACTTCCATCATCTTCAATAATATTAGGAATGAATTCTGTAACCCTTGAACCAGAAATTCTAGCTTTATCTCTTATGGTCTTCAATATGAAATTTGACCATCTCCTGGTAATATCAGACTTTACCTCTAAAAGGTAATGAAAGAATTGAAGTTCTTTCAGTGATTTATTCAGCACATCTGATTCTGACAATTGATATGTCCTTCCATCTTCAAGAAATAGAATCAGATTTTCCTTGACATTGTGCTTATCATGGGCATCCAGTACCACTTGAACAGAGATAACCTTATCAAGATGTTTCTATATAACATCTTCAAGAGGTCTGTCAGTCAATAGAAATGGATCTCTAGTAGGAACTTCAACTCCTATCTTGATCTTAGCTTCATCAGAACCTAGTCCAGCCCTGTCTCTTGGTTCTCCAGCATTTAACCCAATAATCGTGAAAGTAGACAACAATTGGCTTTTCTTTGGATCTGATGGTTTGACGTTTTTCCACAGAAGTTTCTTTTTATCAGCTACTTCCATCTTGTCTAAATCAACTTGAGCATTGTCAGGGGTTGATGTCTTGATGACTTTATCAGAACTTGCTGTTTATGTTGTAGCTTGATGTTCTTCACTCTAAACAACTTGAGCCTTGTTAGAGGTTGTCTTTGATTCTTCAGAAATCTTCCTTCTTTTTAGAGTTTGAACATCTTCATCTTCAGCAGAGTATCATCAGTAACTTGAACCATTTTGCACACTGGTTTTATCAGGATTTGAGGAATTTTTATCTCCAGTGGCTTGGTTGGTTCATCAACTTTTCCTTTCCCTTTATCTTTGGGATCAATCTCAGATTGTGATCTTGTTTCGGGCTTTGATGCCTCAGTATGTGACTTCTCCTTGATCACAATGCCTTTTACCTTAGGCCTTGGAGGTTTCTTTTGAACATAAGCTTTAGACTTTAGATTTGTCTTTTCAGCTTTAAATCTAGCTTCTTCCTCCTTCAGATTTTCTAAATTCATTCCTGTATTATGCTTCAGAAATAATCTTCTAGCAATTTCCTCATCAAGTGTCTGAATCTTGGGATCTTTGTAGTAGACTGTAGTCTGCTTCCCCTTTAGCTTCAGAGTTTGCATAAACTTTTGAGAGTCTTGACTTCCAGATTGTATCAGAACATCGGGCTTTATCATCAGACTTTGCTCATTAGAACTTGATATCAGATTTTTATTATCAGTACTTGCTATCAGATTTTGAGTTTGAGCCGCTTCAGAACTTGTCTTCTTTTGAATAGAATATTTGCTTGCATCAGTAATTAGTGTCCTTGAAGAAACCTTGCTCCTCTGCCCTTTACTTTGAACTTGACCTCTACCCTTGCTAGGGTTTTACTGGTCATCAGCTTCATCATCTTTCTTCTTCAGTACTTGATCATTAGAGCATTTGGACTTAACTATCTTCTCCCCCTTTTTGGAATCATCAGGTAGTAGGAGAGAGAGAGAAGAAGTTCAACTGAAGATTGGATCTCATCTAATTGAGCTTTATGAGAGGCCTGATTTTGTAGAACCTCAGCAATTTGGGCCTGTTGCTTCTCTTGAATCTTCTAAATTGCTTCAATCTTCTCAAGAGTAGGTCTGATAATCCTTGTCTTGTCAAGCTTGATCTGCATATCTAGCTTATTAGGTGATTCTTGTAGTTTATCAACCTTTGCTTGAGTTTCAGAGTGTAGACCTTGAAGGCTTTTGGTAGTTATAGTTGTGACTTTAAGTTGAGCCTTGTAATCAGAACTTGTCATCAGCTCATCAGCCTTGGCAATGTGCTCTTTCAGAACTTTAGAGCTTGGAATGAAATCAGTTTCATTCAACTTCTTGGTCCACTCAACTCCCCTGTGAGCTTCTTCCCAAAGAACAGGTGCAGCTTGCTCAACAAACTTCTTAACCAATGCTTCCTTTCCCAGAAAGGGAGCTGGAGTATCAATAAAAACACTATCTCCAGTACTAGAAGAACACTCATCATTCTCTGATAAGACAAGTTTATGTTAGGTAATGGGAGATTCTAGAGCTACCTCTTCTAAATTCTGATCTTCAGGCTCCTGATCAAGAATTGGTGTGGATGGTATCTCAGCATTTAAGATTGGAGAATGAGTTGGAGATGTATGAGCTGCTGTAGGAGCTTCCAGATAAAGAACAGTAGGAATATTCAGATTGTGAATATCTATTTCAGAACTTGTTGCTTGTTCTTCAGCATCATCTGTTGCTTTTATTGGAGAGAAAGGAGGGGTGTGCACAGTATCTTGAGCAGTGTCTTGAGCTTGAATTGGAGATGGCAAAACTTCAAGTATAATAGGCTGTGAGATCAGAGATTCCTGATCCCCTTCCTTGGCTTCTTTAATATCTTCTGATGGAGGCTTAGCCATGTGCCTTTTTGCCTCATTTTTTTCAATCTCCTTGATAATGAAGGAGTTGCTTGAGCATCAGAACTAGCAGTTCTCTTCCTCTTCAAAGTATCAGAACTTTGACCTTCAACATTTATCTGTTGGGTTGACCCTTCAGCTTCTGTTTCTTTCTGAAAAACCACAGTTTCAACTTCAACATCCACAGGTTCTGATGCATGAACCTGTACTTGTTCCTCTTCACTATCAGATTCATCCCTTAGAATCATCTTTCTTCTCTTTTGTGGAGGTTGAGGAACAGACTTTTCCCTCTTAGGGTTGGAAGATGAAGGTCTGATGGTATGTGCTGATGGTTGTTATTGTGAGGATTGAGTTGATGGTTTGAAGTAAGTTCTAATGGTAGGTTGAGTTGGTTGAGGTTGAGAGGTTGTTAGTTGTGTAGTTGTTGGAGATGCTGATGGGGGTTGGGTTGGTTGGACATCAGGATATATGGTAGAATATGTGGCTGGATCAGAATTTACCAAGAACTGTTTGACAGAAGTAGGAATCTGGAGGGTCTCAAAATAGTTTTCTTATTATCAGTAGATAATAAGTCAGTAAAGGCCCTCTTAGCAAGTTTAAATGGTTCAATTAATTCACTTGCTAGTTGGGGTGCATCAGAGCAACAAAAACTATAAATAAGCTGACAGAATCTAGCAAAGTAAACTGTAATTCTATCTTCTGTCATCCTATCCCCAATAAAGCCTAAAATAGCACTTCTATAATCAAAATCAGTTTGATGAATGAGAGCATACCCGATTTATTGACTGAGAATTGGGATTGCATCAAAATTAGAACATTTGTTTGCAAAAGTTCTGGTGATGCAGTCAAAGAAGAAACTCCATTCCCTCGTTATCTTGGGTCTCTTCAACTGTCCCAGCTTTACCAAAGTTTTCTCATAGCCCAGATTGGACATTAGCTGTTGAAGAGCTGGCTCCTCAACTATTGAATATGTGCAGTTTTCGGGCAGATGGAGTGTTTGTCGAACTGTGGCCAAAGTCACCACATGGGAATCCTCCCCTATTGAAAAGATAATACTTGGGGACCCATGAGCACCACCATCATCATAAATGCCACTTCTCCAAAACTCCAGCACTTGTGTTCCAGAGATTGCTTTTGGTTGGGTCAAAGCATACCCAATCTCAGAGTTAGCAAGGAAGTCCTGAATGAAGTGAAGTTTTGATGGAGCTTCACCCTTGCTAAGAATAACCAAGTAGTTGTTGGGAACAAACTCAGCTCCATTGAAAATAATATCTTTGGGTGCCATTTCTGTAAGAAATGAGTGAGAAAAATAGGGTATGCACAAGGTGTTTGATAAAAGTCCTGTAAGAAAAAGCTTTAGAGAATATTAGAGAGAGAGAGAGAATAAGAGAGATTAGAGAAAGAAAAGTAGGTAAAAGATTATAAAATCTTTTAACTCCCATATTTATACTCTCTTTTTGATAACTGTTATGATTGAAGCATAACAAATTTAGACACATGGCAACATATCATTGGTCAAAACATTATTAGTGGGCACGTGTATTAAGCAGTAATAAATGTGCACATACAGTGTTTCAAGGAAAACATGCTTCCCACTTACTAAATGATTATGACTATTTTTATCTCACCTAATTATATTCTGATTAAATATGACCGTTACAGTATATACCACAAATAAGTCAAGTAAATAAATAATGCTACGTAAGCATCAGAGTTTCAATAAGGATTTAATATCAGAACTTGACTATTATCAGATTTTAACAGTCATCGGAACATGGCTTCCGTACTCAAAAAGTGAATGTTTGTTTCTGTGATTCTTTATACAAATACTAACTTGTTTCTTCAGAGTTTAATCATCAGAATTTCCATCAGAACTTGTCCTCAGAATTTATGCAAATGACACTTAACTGTTTATCTAAAACAACTTATTCACCACAATAATTTTCATCATTCATATGGAGTGATAGTGTTTGCATGTAGCAAAATATCATATAAAGATTAAAGTTTGATAAACTTCAGTACATCTTAGAAATAAGGCATAACTAAGAAAGGTGCTTAAAATCTGTCATTAATAATGAAGTCTACTATAAAATAAATTTATGCAAGAATCCACCTCAACTATTTGTGCTAATTTTATGCATCTTTTGATATTCTTTTTACAGTGGCTTCTCAGTGTGAGTGAGTCACAACTGCTATCAGAATTTATGCTATTATCAGAGTATTTCTCCAGTAATCAGAGAATGTGAAAAGTCACCGAGAAAAATTTATTTTCTTTTCTAATGCATATAACTTAATACCAACAATGCATTTGGGTCTTCCCTTTCACATATTTACTTTAGATCTCAAAGGAGTACCTAACTTTAATTTTCTTTTCTTTTCTTTTCTTTAGATAAGTGACACTTATCAAGCATGTGGTTCATCCTTAAGATTTACTGACATCAGAATTTGACAGATAAGAAGCAAGAATCTAGTTTGTGACTTAGTAATAAGATACACAAAGTAAATTTGACTAAGCTCAACATCAGAATTTGCTTGTGTTAATGAATTTCCACATAAACAACTAATTCAAACATGGGATTTCTAGTATATTAAAGACTACTAGGTCAGCTTCTAGCACAGTGATCCTCATTGGATTAAATAGTCACAGAACATTTAAATCACTATCAGAGTATATAGATCCATATCTAGATAATAATCAGCATTTAATGCATTACAATTTAAGCACAGATTACATGAAATTAAGTGATAGGGAATAAATAAATCCTGATTATGTAGTTAATGTTGCATTAATTACACATGATATGGGCTTCAAGGCCCAATAAGAAGATGTATGACATTCAGACCAAAAAGGATAACATATTGATCATGTCTGATGGACCAGCTCAGGCTGATGGAATAAAGAAGGCCAAAAACCCTGAATATTAATTAATTTCATAATTAATTAATAAGGGAGAAAAACAACTATTAAGATGAGTCCTAGTGGGGATATAAATCCTTGTAAATTGGCCTTACAGGAACCTCATGGGATAAGGAATCGGCTTCCTACTTCCTAGGACTCCAAAGTCCATTCTAATTCAGAGACTTGCCCACCAAGTCTCCTAACCCAAGTCCAATTCAAGGACTCCCAACATCTATATAAGGGGTCTCACCCCCACCAATCAAAACTACATTTTTGGCTTAATTCTCTAAACTACAGAGATACGTAGGCATCTCGTAAAGGCAGAGTTAAGCTACGAAAGACGAGAGCAACCATTAAAGGCCTTGAGCTCCCGAACCTTAGTATTAAATACATCAATTAATATTTCTTAAGTTTTTTATCCATAACATTTGGCGCCGTCTGTGGGAAAGTACAACACTAACCATGGCGAGAACACGAAGTGACAACAACACCCATGGCAGTACACCAGTTGCGACAACCCAAGTGATTTCGTCAGTAGTGGAGATACCTCCGTATTCAACCTATGCCGTCACCCAAGGAGGAGCCCAGGTAGGGGCAACTGAACTTTAACCTTAAGGGACGATTCCCCCGACTCCTCAAGGTACGAATCCCCAACTTCAACAGCTACATACACCTGTGAATTCTCGACCCGTTGGGTATGAATATTCAACTTTTGTGATCACTAACCCACCGTATGCGATGCCCCTTTACCCCGAGGTCGGAGGAAGTGGACATGCGGGACGAAGTGAAGCACGAAGGCAAACACCCCCTACATTCAAGGTTTGGCTCCTATACCGGAGGATCACGAATTTTCTGGTCCTTATACTGAGAGAGATTCTGAATCCTCGGATGATGAAGTGGCCCCAATAAGGAGGCGTGCTGGCAAAGAACCGATGCTTGATGGCAACCAACGTCCTAGGAGTACCCAAGAGGTGAATCCCCAAGAGGTGCAGGAGAGAATCAAGGTCCACGAGGCTGAGATTCAAAGGCTGAAGCGCGACTTGGAGGTGCACCAGGCTCCCATACTCTCATTACCACCTAGGGGAGAAATCCTCCTCTAATCATAGACCTGGATAGTCTGTCACAAAAAAGGGCTGTAGTCCCAAGAGCTGATCCAAGCAATTTTCTTCCCCATTGAGATCCTGATTATCCTACTCCACCATTCACTGAAGAGATAATGAATGCCAACATCTCAAAGAAGTTCAAGATGCCCACTATCAAAGCTTATGATTGAGCGAAAGATCCCGCTAATCACATCACGACCTTCTCCAATGCACTGTTGTTGCAACCCGTGAATGACGCTCTTAAGTGTTGGGCTTTTCCTCAAACCCTGTCGAGTATGGCTCAAAGATGGTCTAGTCGATTGCCCCCGAACTCTATTGGGTCCTTCAGAGAATTAAGTCAGGCTTTTATTAAACAGTTCATCAGCGGAAGAGTGCATGAGAAAAATTCAGCATCCCTCATGAGCATTATGCAGGGAGCAAAGGAATCATTGAGAGATTACCTGAATCGTTTTAAAAAGGAAGCTTTAAAAGTCTCGGCCCTTGATGACAAGGTAGTCATGATCGCACTGCAGGGAACTAGGGATGAGTTCTTCAAGATGTCCTTGACCAAGCGCCCCCTGAAAGCATGTTATAGCTCCAAGATAGGGCTGAGAAGTACATCAAGGTGGAAGAGAGCATGAGGAAGACCGTAGTAAGTAACGAGCCCACTGGAGGCAAGAAGCGGAAAACTGATCTAGAATATATTGCAAATGACAAGTATCCTAGAACTGAGCAAAGCAATGACTCAACCCCGAAGAAGGGAAGACCTGGACAAAAGTTCACTGAGTATGCTAAGCTGAATGCTCCAAGAAGTCAGATTTTGATGGAGATCGAGAAAGATCGAGATATTCGTTGGCCCATGCCCTTAAAGGCTGATCCTACCAAGCTAGATAAGAGCAAGTATTGTAGATTTCACATGGATGTTGGTCATGACACCGATGAGTGTTGACAACTGAAAGATGAAATTGAATTCCTTATTAGAAAAGGAAGATTGAACAAGTACACTGGAGATGGAGGAGATAGGAGCAACAATGCGAGAAAGAACTTTGATGATCGAAGAAGAGATCAAGATGATCAGGGGCGAAATCCCCAACCTAGGGTACCGGTGATAAATGTAATTTTTAGAGGACCGCAACCCCGAGGGCCTGTGATAAACACAATTTTTGGAGGACCAACTACTGCTGGATTATCCAAGAACTCCAGGAAAGCATATACCCGAGAAGTTATGCATATTGTTAGGGAAGCCCTGAAGAGGGCCATGATAGTAGTAACAATGGCTTTCGCTGATTCTGATTTGGAGGGTGTGAACTTTCCCCATGACGACCCGCTGGTCATAAGACCGATAATAGGGAACAACCCGGTAAAGAGGGTCCTCGTAGATAATGGTGTTTCAGTGGATATCTTGCTCCATGACACCTTTTTAAGGATAGGTTATAATGATTCCCAATTAACCCCAACCGACATGCCGATATATGGATTTTTGGGGAGAAGAGTGCCCCGTGGAAGGAATTATCAAGTTGCCAACAACCATAGGTCAGGAACCAAGGCAAGCAACACAGATGTTGGACTTCGTGGTGGTGAAGGCTAGTTCAACTTATAACGCTATCATAGGAAGGACAGGGATACATGCCTTCAAAGCCGTCCCTTCTTCCTACCATTCAGTTATGAAGTTTCCCCCCGGAATGGAATTGGAGAAGAGAGAGGAGATCAAAAAATGGCGAGGAGTTGTTACGTAGCCTCTCTAAGGGCAAATGGAGTTGGGGGAAAGTTCTGCCTATTGAAGATCTGGATATCCGAGAGAATGATGAGAAACGAGGGAAGCCAGTAGAAGACTTGGTTACGATTCCTTTGGCTCACGAAGATCCGGAGAAAGTGACTTTCATTGGAGCAACACTAGAAGAGCCCCTTAGAGGGAAGTTGGTGAAATTTTTGCAAGAAAATATTGATGTGTTCGCATGGTCAGTAGCTGATATGCCAGGAATAGACCCGGAACTGATCACTCACAAGCTGAATATGGATCTAAGTCAGAAAACAGTGAAGCAAAAGAAAAGAAGTTTTGCTCCGAAAAGGCAAGAAGCTATTAAACAGGAAGTAGAGAAGCTCTTAGAGGCTGGTTTCATTGAAGAGATTCAATTTCTGGAATGGTTCACAAACCCTGTAATGGTAAAGAAGGCCAATGGAAAATGGAGGATGTGTGTGAACTTTACTTATTTAAATGATGCATGCCCTAAGGACTGTTTCCCGTTGCCAAGGATAGACACTTTGATAGATGCCACTGTTGGATATGAAATGCTGAGTTTTATGGATGGTTTTAGTGGATACAATCAGATCAAGATGCACAAGGACGACAACCCAAAGGTATCATTCATCACCGACTTTGGTGTTTATTGTTATCTTGTTATGGCATTTGGTCTCAAGAATGCAGGAGCCACCTATCAAAGGTTGGTAAATAAAATTTTTAAGGATCTTATTAGCAAGTCCATGGAAGTTTATGTTGATGACATGTTAGTCAAGAGTCTAGTAAAGACTGGCCATATAACCCATTTGAGGGAAGCTTTTGAGGTCCTGAGATACCATAAAATGATGTTAAATCCTATGAAGTGTGCTTTCGAAGTAGGGTCTGGAAAGTTTTTGGGATTAATGGTCTCCAAAAGAGGAATTGAGGCTAATCCTGATAAAATAAAGGCAATCCTGGATATAGAATCACCAAAAACTATCAAAGATGTTCAAAAGCTCACAGGATTGGTTGCTGCATTGGGACGATTCATCTCCAAGTCTGGGGACAAGTGCTTGTCGTTCTTCAAGTCCTTGAAGAAGGCTAAAGATTTTGTATGGAGTGAGGAAAACCAGAAGGCATTCGAGGAATTAAAGAAATATATGGCTCAGGCCTCGTTGTTGGTTAAGCCAGCTTTGAATGAAGTCTTATACTTGTACTTGGCCATTTCAGAAAGTGCCTTGAGCGCTGTGTTGGTTAAGGAGGAACTGAAAATCCAGAAACCCGTATACTATGTTAGCAAAATTCTGCATGAAGCTGAGTTGAATTATTCAACTATTGAGAAATTTGCACTAGCCTTAGTAATGGCTTCAAGAAAGTTGTGTCCCTACTTTCAAGCTCATAGAATTGAAGTACTAACAAATCAGCCCTTGTGAAATATTATTCATAGTCCCAAGGCTAGTGGGAGGCTGATCAAGTGGACAATGGAGTTGGTAGAATTCAACATTAAGTATAAGCCACGAACGGAAATAAAAGCCCAGGCATTGGCTGACTTCGTGGTGGAATGTACCATAACCAACCAAGAAGTTGGGGGGCAGGAAGATACTATACCGCAAGACAAGGAAGTTGATAAGGAGGACAAAGGGAAGGATGATAAGGAGAAGGAATATTGGGTTCTCTATTTTGACGGAGCATCAAAAACAAATTCAAGTGGGGCAGGTCTAGTTTCACAAAGCCCTGATGGGTTCTTGATCGAATATGCTATGAAATTAGACTTGCCGACCACAAACAATGTGGCAAAATACGAAGCTCTGATAGCTGGCCTCGACCTAGTAGGGACACTGAGAGTCAAGAACATAAAGGTCTGTGGAGACTCGAAGTTGGTCGTATCCCAGGTTAAGGGAGAGTTTAAGGCAAGGGATGATACGATGGCTAAGTATGTCCGCCTAGTAAGGGTTGTGATGACCCAATTCGATGAATGCCATGTTGACCATATTCCAAAGGAGGAAAACGCTAAAGCAGATGCCTTATCAAATTTTGTTTCATCTGAGATAGAGGAAAGTTCAGGAAGTGTATACTTACGCGTTTTGAAGATACGAAGCATTGATGTTAAGCTTGTAGCTCCTATTGGTCTGGGGACGTCATGGATAATCCCATTAAGACCTATATTCAAACCGGTTGGTTGCCAAATGATGCTACTGAAGCACGGAAGTTGGCTGTTCGAGCACTAAGATACTCCTTGATAGACGAGATTTTGTATAAAAGATCTTATGTGGTTCCCTACTTAAAATGTCTCAGGCCCGATGAGGCACGTTTGGCTCTGGAAGAAGTACATGAAGGTATCTTTGGGCAACACTTGGGGGGCAGAGCGTTAGCTCATAAGATAACCCGTTTAGGCTTCTATTGGCCAGAAATGATGGCTGATGCGAAAGATTATGTTAAGAAGTGTGACCACTGTCAGAAGAATGCACCTGTCGTTAGACAACCCCCCGAGATGCTGACCTCCATCAACTCACCCATCCCCTTTGCTATGTGGGGAATGGATATACTTGGGTCTTTCCCCATGGCCACGGCACAGAGGAAGTTCCTGATTGTAGCCATTGATTATTTTACTAAGTGGATTGAATCCAAGCCTTTGGCCAAGATCACAACTAAGCAGGTTGCACAATTGCTGTGGGAAAATATCATGTGTCAGTATGGAATTCCCTGCATCCTAGTCACTGACAATGGAGCACAGTTCAACAATGAGGAATTCAAGAAGTATTACGAGGAAAATGAAATTGAATTATGATTCACCTCTGTGGCTCACCCGCAAGCCAATGGGCAAGCGGAAGCGGCGAATCGAATGATCCTGGATGGACTAAAGAAGAGGATCGAGAAGTCGAGGAATAACGGGGTGGATGAAATACTCCCAATACTATGGGCCTCTAGGACTACCTGTAGAGTCATGACTGGAGCAACTCCCTTCATGTTAGCATATGGGGCAGAAGTGGTTGTTCCTGTAGAGATATTACATTCCTCTCCCAGGGTTCAAGCTTTTAATGTTGAGGAAAATGAGGAAGGGCAAAGGTTAGCCCTGGATCTAATTGATGAAGTACGAGATGAGGCACATGCGAAGATAGTGGAATATCAAAAAAAGGCTTCGTTTTACTACAACCTATGGGTTAAGGAAAGGTTCTTCAAGCAGGGTGACCTAGTCCTGCGGAAGGTGGAAGCTTCTAGTGTAGGGAAGAGAGGGAAACTTTTGTTGGATTTTAATCGCAGCGGGGGCATGGTAAAACACTTTTACACATATAAAATCCAAATAAAAGCATATAAATCGTGGTAAAAACATAGGGATCGATTACTAACCTTTAATATGCGATCCAAGAGCAACGATCGGAGATCTTTAGCAGCTGCTCCTCAAACGTGAAGCACTCCACAGGTATCCACCAAGAAAATGACGTTAAGGAGGAGGAGGAGGTGGAGAGAATTAGGTTTTCTAAAACTTTTGGGTTTTTTTGGGTTCGAATGAAAATAGGGTCTATAATAGTATATTTATAGGCAAAATTTTCAGCTGAAATTTTCCCATAAATATTATTATTATTATCCCATTTATTATTCTCATTAATAATTAAAGCACATTTTAATTATTAATCCTTTTTCTAAACACTTTAGAAATAATTCTCTCTCTTGATTTAATTTCCAAAAATTAAATCCTTAATTAATAATATTAAGAACTTTTCTTAAATAATTTATAATCAATTAAATCTCATTTAATCAATTATTAAATCTGCCAATTAATTATTTATTTCACAAATAAATAATTATTAGCCATTATTAATTAATTCCTCCACCATTAAATCATTCTCTTTTTATGGCGTGACCCTGTAGGTTCAATATTAAGCCGGTAGTAGAAATAAATAATAATAAAACTATTTTATCATTATTTATATAAATTCTCTAATTTATTAAATATGATTAATTAATTAATCATAGTTATTCTACATCGTGAGGGATACTTCTCAGCATATCGCGACTATCCGGATAATATGAATTCACTGCTTAGAATACCAAGAACCTATTCAGTGAATAGTTACCGTACAATAAACTCCTTCTACCCTACAATGTCCCGATTAAACACAAGGCATGGATTTCGTGTCAAGCCTATCTAATTTAATCACTTGCTTACCATTTATTATGCGTAGTTCTATGCAAATTAGAAACTCCTTTCTAATTTCATTCACTCTAGCCAGAGATTCCTGAACTAGCATAAGTGGATCAGCCTTAAACATTCGCTTCCTTCACTGGAAGGGGTAGATCCTTTATTGATCATACACTATCTTCGTGTACAAATTCCTATACCAAGTAGAGCCCTAATAATTGTCCCTTGAGACTAAGAACTAAACCAAAGCATAGTTCAGTGTACACAAGATGACTATGATGACCTCAAGTCTAAGGATACTTGTACAACTATCACTATAAGAACAACTGCTGACACATGAGTGAACTCCATCAGTTGTTCAGCTGTGCGAGTCATGTTCAGTGAACTTATTCTATAATAAGCACCTACATACTAGCTATAGTGTCACCACACAAATATCTATGAGAACAGACATCCTTCATAATGAAGCAAGCATAGTATGTACCGATCTCTGCGGATTATTAATTACCAGTTAGTAATCCTAGGACCAGGAACTATTTAAGTTTAAAGTTATCATCTTTTAGGTCTCACTATTATGATCTCATCATAATCCATATAAAGCTTTACTCTAAACTATGGTATATCTTATTTAAACACTTAAATAGATAAAGCCCGTAATAAAAACAAAACAAGTCTTTTATTAATATCAATGGAATCAAAACAGATTTCAGAAAAGGTTATTCCTAAATCCTAATACCTGATTGGACTTAGGACATATTCCTTTCAATCTCCCACTTGTACTAAAGCCAATCACTCTGGTATCTAATACCCATCTTGTCTTTATGACGATCAAAGTGACTTTCATAAAGTAGCTTTGTGAGTGGGTCTGCTATGTTGTTATGTGTGTCAACTCTAATTCAATACAATACAAGAAATGTTACCGTGCTCCCACTAACCCTTTTGTAGACGCATGGTTCATCTACGTTTTTGATAAAATCAAACTCTTTGATTATCTCATCAAAACAGATATTCCATCTATGAGAAGCTTGCTTTAAACCACATATGGTTCGTAGTAGCTTACACACTAGGTTTTCATTTCCCTCGGAAAGAAAACCATCTGGCTATATGCCAGATCTCATAGTCGTAGTAAGCAGCAATCGCAAGAAAAATCCGAACTGATTTTAACAGGGCTACAGGTAAAAGGTTTCATCAAAGTCAATCCATTGCCTTTATTTAAATCCTTTTGCCACAAGCCTGGCCTTATAGGTCTCCACCTGGCCATCTGCTCCAATCATTCTTTCGTATACCGTATACATAGATTCCATTCTGGATTTCATGGCACTATGCCATTTCTCTGAGTCAACACTACTCATAGCCTCATTATAGGTCACAGGGTCGTTATCATTATTGATCGACAACTCATTGTCATTCTCAATGACAAGGCCATATTTCCTCTCAGGTTGGCGAGACACTCTCCCTGTTCTATGAATGGGCTGTTCCACAAAAGGTTGTTCAGTCAGAACAGGTGTTTCCACTTGATCCGTAGTAGTTTGTGCTTCTTGAATTTCATCAAGTTCAATTTTGCTCCCACTGTTTCCTTCAAGGATAAACTCCTTTTCCAAGAAGGTAGCATTTCTGGATACAAACACCCGATGATCAGTGTAAAAGTAATACCCTAAAGTCTCTTTAGGATATCCCAAAAAACTACATTTTACGGATGGATATTCCAGCTTATCTGGGTCAACTTACTCGACATAAGCTGGACATCCCCAAATCTTATTGTGTTTAAGACTCGGTTTCCTTTCTTTCCATATCTCATACGAAGTTTGAGGAACAGATTTTGGAAGGCACCTTATTCAGTAAATATGCTGAGGTTTCCAATGCATAACCCCATAGGAATACTGGAAGATTTGCATAGCTCATCATGGACCGAACTATGTCTAACAAAGTTTGATTTCTCCTTTCAGATACTAATCTGGAGGAGTCCACTGGGAGACTATACCATTTACTTTGAGATAATCCAGAAACTCTTCATTCAAGTATTCACCACCTCGATCTAATCGAAGAATTATAATACTATGTTTGGTTTGTTTCTCTACTTCATACTTATATTCTTTGAACTTTTCAAAGGCCTCAGACTTGTGTTTCATCAAACACATATCCGAATCTAGATCTATCATCTATGAAAGTAATGAAGTATGAAAATCCACCCATGGCTTGCTTAGACATTGGTCCACATACATCTGTGTGTACCATTCCTAGCAAATTTGCAGTCCTCTCTCCATGTCTACTAAATGGAGACTGCAGTGTCACTATAAAGTGAGATTTTCATCATCCCTTTTCTTTTATTAGTTTGTTCAATCTGAAGTAAATTATGTCATATATATACAGACCATTATTTAAAGCACCACGTCCATAAAGAATATTATCTCTAAGAATAGAACATTCATTATTCTCAATAATAAATGAAAATCCAGCCAAGTCTAACATGGGAATAATATTCCTCACAATCGAGGGAACAAAATAACAATTATTTAAAACAATAGTCTTGCCCGTAGGCATATGTAAATGAAATGATTCTACATCTTCAGCAGCAACTCTTGCTCCATTTCCCATCAGTAGAATCACCTCCTCTTCCTCAAGAGTCCTACTTCTCCTTGGTCCCTGCAACAAATTGCAGATTTGAGAACCACAGGCGGTATCTAATACCCAAGTAGAAATTTGATTTAATGACATATTCACTTCTATGATGAACATACCTGAATCAGAAGCGGTAGTCTCACTACCCTTCTTCTTCTTCAATTCTGCAAGGTAAACCTTGCAATTCCTCTTCCAGTGCCCCACCGTGTTACAGTGAAAGCAAATAACTTTGCTCTTGGGGTCTTCAGCTTTTGGTGGAACCGGCATTTTCTCACCTACTTTCTTCTTCTTGGAAGGGTTCCTCTTCCTTTTCTTAGGATTGGAACCTTCACCAATTAGAAGAACAGAACTCTTCTTAGGGGGAAAATTCGATTCCGCAGTCTTCAACATGTTGTGGAGTTCAGGCAGGCTGACATCCAACTTATTCATATGAAAGTTCACAACAAACTGCGAGAACGAACTCGGAAATGATTGCAAGACCAAGTCTTGGCTCAGCTCCCCATCCATGGCAAAACCAAGTTGTCCAAGACATTCAATCAAATTGATCATCTTAAGTAAATGGTCATTCACAGATGATCCCTCAGACATCCTACAACCGAACAACTCCTTCGATATCTCATATCGAGCTGTCCTCCCCGCCATATCATACAACTCTTGTAGATGCATGAGGATAGTGTGAGCATCCATATGCTCATGTTGCTTCTGTAGCTCAATGTTCATGGAAGCTAGCATGATGCATTGAGCAATATTTGCATCATCTATCCACTTACGATACACAACATGTTCATCATTATGTGCATCACTAGCAGGTTCAATAGGCTAAGGTGAGTCAATCACGTATTCCAGCTTCTCAATCCTGAGAACAATTCTCAAGTTTCGAAGCCAGTCAGCATAATTAGGACCAGTCAATTTGTGAGCATCTAGTATGCTCCTGAGTGATAGTGCAGAAGACATAACGTACAAAGTAAATCTGTAAATGATAAACACATAACAACACTTAGCAAATATTCGATTTCATTTCAAAACACTATATGAATCAGGTCTTTATTCATAAGTGGCTCCCACTAGTTTACCTAATTTATTCAACCCCCTACGTGAAAAATTAATCATTCATAATGCTAGTGGGAATAGAGATCCTACATTCCATTACACAACCCCGGCTGTGGCACGAAACGCCATGTAATGTTCAATAGGCAGACAACTCTTGTCAATTACATCTAATGTTATTCCCTAATCAAACTTTAGCCTCTTAAATAATTGAGTCACGGCTGTGGCACGACAAACTCAATATTCTAAGTCAAGTCTAAACCAACATTCCGTACAATTGAATCAGTCCCCAAAGGCCCACGATTGTGGCACGTAACGACCTTTAGATTCTTATTCAATGTACACATCTCTATGTAATAGACAAGTATTTCTTATTTCGAAATCAAAGCCCTCGGCTGTGGCACGAAACGACAATAATTCAAAAATAAGAACTACTTTTCTATCATGTTGGAAGGCTATGACCGACACAAGCCCGTTGTGTCATTGGCCAATTACTACATGATATTATTTAATTTTAGAGGGATTATATTACGTTACAATCATAATCATATTATAAAGAGATTCTTCCTTTTAAATTAAATATTTCAAATCAATAATCAATAATCAGATGATTCCCAGATCGGGTGGAGCATTGTCAAGAGGCGTCACTTAATAACCCTTTCTTACAGATAGAAATCTGTTGTTGACAAAATCATCCTTTCTCTCATATCAAAAATTCAATTACGTGTTTCATAAACACAAAAATCTCATGATTGTATTCATAATATTATTATTAAGGTTATGAAATAATTTCACTATACTAGGTTGTCTAACAAACGCCTTATGTTCATTTAAGTTCACCTAAATCTATCATCGCATGATAAACTAAGCATATATCACATATATAAACATGAATAAACATCAAGGTAGGCATGTTATATCATCTAGCACATTAGTCTAAGCATTATACATCTCTATGTATCACATGAAGCATTTAAAAGCAGTTAAAACAGTTAAAAATAGCTTTAAAACATTTCATGGAAATATAAACAGTTCAAAACTTTTATATAAACTAAAATTGATCACTCCATTAGATCCGTCTCGAAAAAACGAATCCAATGGTATATTGCACGCCTAAAACGGTGTTACGAAACTCCCAGAAAATCAATTTTAATGTAAACAGTCGGGCTGTAACGCATTAAAGGAACGCGTTACAAGCCCTGTAACGCATTCCGGTGATGCGTTACAACCCTTTTAACCAATTACAAGGTGTAACGCATTCCGTGAATGCGCCACAGGGTGTAACGCATTCCCGGAATGCGCGACACCCTTTTTTTATTTTAAAGCAGCCGCCGCCGCCGCAAATGGAATTCTATGCCGCCAGACCTGCTTCTGAGTCTTCTCTTCCGTGCATTCAACAGATGTACAACAGACAACAGATGTACAGATATATATATATATATACATACTAACAAATAATAATATACATATATGTTTATTTAATTACGAATTCAATTACAAGATCTTCAAAAATTCATAATAAAAAATCTATACATCATAAAATTATGAAAAAAATACCCAGACGACCTACAACACTTGTAGAACCCAAATCAACATTCAAAATTATTCTGAGAAACGATTTCTCATCAGACAAAATTAATTCATGATATAACTTGTAAAAATCATAATTAATTCATACAAGCACATAAAATTCTGAAATTTTTACCACAGATCTATATGCATACAACCTATGCTCTGATACCATTGTTGAATTTTAATCGCAGCGGAGGCACGGTAAAACACTTTTACACACATAAAATCCAAATAAAAGCATATAAATCGTGGTAAAAACGAGGGGATCGATTACTAACCTTTAATATGCGATCCAAGAGCAACGATCGGAGATCCTTAGCAGCTGCTCCTCAAACGTGAAGCACTCCACCGGTATCCACCAAGAAACGACGTTAAGGAGGAGGAGGAGGAGGTGGAGAGAATTAGGTCTAAAACTTTTAGGTTTTTTTGGGTTCGAATGAAAATAGGGTCTATAATATTATATTTATAGGCAAAATTTTCAGCTGAAATTTTCCCATAAATATTATTATTATTATCCCATTTATTATTCTCATTAATAATTAAAACACCTTTTAATTATTAATCCTTTTTCTAAACACTTTAGAAATAATTCTCTCTCTCGATTTAATTTCCAAAAATTAAATCCTTAATTAATAATATTAAGAACTTTTCTTAATTAATTTATAATCAATTAAATCTCATTTAATCAATTATTAAATCTGCCAATTAATTATTTATTTCACAAATAAATAATTATTAGACATTATTAATTAATTCCTCCACCATTAAATCATTCTCTTTTTATGGTGTGACCCTGTAGGTTCAATATTAAGCCGGTAGTAGAAATAAATAATAATAAAACTATTTTATCATTATTTATATAAATTCTCTAATTTATTAAATATGATTAATTAATTAATCATAGTTATTCTACATCGTGAGGGATACTTCTCAGCATATCGCGACTATCCGGATAATATGAATTCACTGCTTAGAATACCAAGAACCTATTCAGTGAATAGTTACCGTACAATAAACTCCTTCTACCCTACAATGTCCCGATTAAATACAAGGCATGGATCTCGTGTCAAGCCTATCTAATTTAATCACTTGCTTACCATTTACTATGCGTAGTTCTATGCAAATTAGAAACTCCTTTCGAATTTCATTCACTCTGGCCAGAGATTCCTGAACTAGCATAAGTGGATCAGCCTTGAACATTCGCTTCCTTCACTGGAAGGGGTAGATCCTTTATTGATCATACACTATCTTCGTGTACAAATTCCTATACCCAGTAAAGCCCTAATAATTGTCCCTGGAGACTAAGAACTAAACCAAAGCATAGTTCAGTGTACACAAGATGACTATGATGACCTTAAGTCTAAGGATACTTGTACAACTATCACTATGTGAACAACTGCTGACACGTGAGTGAACTCCATCAGTTGTTCAGCTGTGCGAGTCATGTTCAGTGAACTTATTCTATAATAAGCACCTACATACTAGCTATAGTGTCACCACACAAATGTCTATGAGAACAGACATCCTTCATAATGAAGCAAGCGTAGTATGTACCGATCTCTGCGGATTATTAATTAATAGTTAGTAATCCTACGACCAGGAACTATTTAAGTTTAGAGTTATCATCTTTTAGGTCTCACTATTATGATCTCATCATAATCCATAAAAAGCTTATTCTAAACTATGGTATATCTTATTTAAACACTTAAATAGATAAAGCCCGTAATAAAAACAAAACAAGTCTTTTATTAATATCAATGGAATCAAAACAGATTTCAGAAAAGGTTATTCCTAAATCCTAATACCTGATTGGACTTAGGACATATTCCTTTCAACTTTCCCCAAATTAGGAAGGGCCATACAAGGTCAAAAGTGTTCAAGGTAGAGGAACCTACAAGCTAGAGACTATGGATGGTTTTGTAGTCCCGAGAACTTGGCATGCACAAAACCTGAAGATTTACTATGTGTAAAGTGGTTTAGCACGATTCTCACTTGTCAAGATGACAAGTAGGTTGAAAAGCACCTTGAAGCTTTGCTTGCATAGGATTTTATATCCTAACTCCAGTAGGATTTACATTGTTGATTCTTTATTGTTAAGGGTCGAACCCATACCATGTAAGGTTTTGGAAAACCATACTTTATATTAATGAGTTTGAAATTATTTCAACCTTTGGATATTTAAGTTGTGATAATACTTTGTGTGATTTTAACAAAGATCATGCTTTGATCATTAAAAGAAGAAGACTTTAAGAATTCTTCTATTATAAGGAGTGCTTGTTGCACAACTCAAAGGGCCAAGTAGTTCTGGTCATTTAACATTATATTCAAAAAGGATAATAAGTGCTGAAAAGAGAAAGGTATGAAGAAGAAGGCATCATAAATAAACCCCGAAGGGTAATAAGTTCAGAATACAATAAGTTATGAATAAAAATTACAAACAAGAAACACTACTCCTCCATGCGGGAGCCTTCATTCCCTTGCTCCTTATCGGCACCTTCTTTCTCAGCATCCTTCGCGAGAGAAGCAGGAGGAGAGGCAGTGCTGGGATCCAGAATACGATCATCAGGCGGGGGAGAGTTGAAGAGAGCATCCAGGCTATCCTCAGTCTCTGGTTGCTCAGGACTTATAAAGTCCTTGGTATCTACGAGGCCAGGATGCCTCTCCGAAACCGCCTTCACAGCTGCATCCCATCCCTGGGTAAACTGCAAAGAGTAAAGACCCTCATCATGGATTTCCATGAGATTCTTGAATTTATTAGAATCCATGTAATCATCAATGAGTTTTTCTTTATCACTCCTAAGTTTCACCAGCTCAGAATGAGCCTTAGACAGCTCCTCCTTCTTTGTGTCCAGCTTCTTCTCCAGGACCTTAGCTCTCTCCTCCCATTTCTTCATCTCCTTTTCAAATTCATCAGAGTTACCCTTCCAAGACCTAGCCTGATGGAGGGCCGCCTGGAAGTAGGTGTTACTCTACACAAAGAAATGTGAGTTATCACAAGTTCATTAAAAAAACAAGAAAGTTGGAATTTAAAAAGAGAGGAGTAGTATGTTACCGCAGCTTGGGCCTGAGAACCCAGAAGCTTGATGGTCTCAATGTCACTCCCCGTAACGATGTCAGTAAAGTCGTGGGGAGTGATGGAATGGTACGACCAATCCTTGGCATGTTTGGTGGATCCAACCATCGTATCACTTCTCCTAAAGCCCCAGTTAGGCCTAAAGGAGTGTGCCTTGAGTGGAGGATCCACATCATCTCCCAGCTCTACAACAGGGACGTGGGGCCTAAGGAAGGTGGGAGCATCAGGCTTGCCCCTGGGATCTCTGTTCATCTTGGCTCTCTTTTGGCGGCCAGATTCCCCCTGCTTAGGCCTGTTGATGTTGTTAATGGCCTCACAAGCTGAAAGGAAAAGAAGAAAAATATTAAAAATCTGGAAATAATAGAGTTGCAATAAAAGAAGGAGTAAAATAGATGCGCAGGTAGAGTTACCCTTATCACTGGCATGAGAAAGTCCAACTTTCTTCAACGAGAACTCCTCTAAAAGAGTCCAAGTATATGTTTTTCCATCATCTGAAATGAGGGCTTGATAGGCCACCTCCTCCTCATCAGTTAACCTGATGCTACTAGGACTCCCATCTGATACTTTGCAAAAGGGCCTACGGAAGAGTGTGGCCCAATCACCCCCAGCCCAGGTCAGCCTAACAAACTCATCCCTCCATTTAGGGTTGTTCTCGACTATAGAGTTTCTATAAAAATATGGGGAATTTTGGGCCATTGACGAATTAAAACCCAGCCCGGTTGACCAATGGAACTGTTATAAAATTGAAAAACTTTCCTAAAGCCAGCTACGGAAAGAGGAAAATTGTTTCTAAGACATAGAACTATAAAACAGATAATATTCCTCCATGCATTAGGAGGGAGTTGACAAGGGTTGATTTTTATGTCTGCAAGTAAACGAGGAATAAATTTGTGAAAAGGGAACCTAAGACCCGCGGTCAAGGCTCCACGATAAATAAACAGAGTGTCCCCCTCCCAGTTATATGTCTTATCCCCAGGGGCGACTGCGGTAATCCTAAGATAGGGTGGAAGTTTATACATGGTGTTCATAGACTCAATTCTACCATCCAACTCGTGAAAAGTGTTACCATGATTATATGAATCTAATTCAGATAAAGAGGGATATTCATCGCCTCTAGAGTTTATCATATCTATTAAAGAAGTGTATGGAGATTGGATTGGAATGGAAGTACCTCTCTTGGAAGTGTTCATCTTCCCCAAACGGGCTAGATCATGATCCGCCATTGATATTCTTCAGATGAAGGCTTTAAACCCAGAAAAACTTGAAGGTGGTGGAGCTATGGTGGCTGAGGTCGCCGGAAATCGCCTTTTTAAGAGAAGAAACTTGAGAGAAATTTGAGAGAGGTTTTGAGAGAAAAGTTGAGAAATGAGAAGTGAAGTGAGGATTCTTGCTTCTCACTTCTCTTTTATAGGCGAAAAGATCGGAATATGAGGCATTTTTAGGCCCATACAGCCAGGCCCAATTTGAGGAAAACCCATCATAAGGAAGTTTCAGGGGTATTCTAGAAGCAGGAATGGAAATTGAAGAGTAAAAAATCGACCAAAATTTTGAAGAAATGGTTAGATCAGAGTCCTGATCGATAAAGGAAAGAACCCTGATCGATATTTCATTCGATCTAAAGGGTAAAAAGCCACTTAGTTTGATCAGAGTCCTGATTGACAAAGGAAAGAACCCTGATCGATATTTCATTCGATCTAAAGGGTAAAAAGCCACTTAGTTCGATCAGAGTCCTGATCGACAAAGGGAAGAACCCTGATCGATATTTTATTCGATCGAAAGTGCAAAAAGGCACCTAGTTCGATCAGAGTCCTGGTCGACAAAGGGAAGAACCCTGATCGATATTTCATTTGATCTAAAGGATAAAAAGCCACTTAGTTCGATCAGAGTCCTGATCGATAAAAGAATAAATCCTGATCGAAGATTCCATCAATTAGAGTGGTGTTTTGTGAGCTAGTTCGATCAGGATCCTGATCGATTCGATCAGGAATCCTGATCAATTTTGCAAAAATCCTGATCGAAGATTCCATCAATTAGAGTGGTGTTTTGTGAGCTAGTTCGATCAGGATCCTGATCAAAATCGATCAGGAATCCTGATTGATTTTGTAAAAATCCTGATCGAAGATTCCATCAATTAGAGTGGTGTTTTGTGAGCTAGTTCGATCAGGATTCCTGATCGATTCGATCAGGAATCCTGATCGATTTTACAAAAATCCTGATCGAAGATTAAATCGACCAGAGTGACAATATCACAGTAAGTTCGATCAGGATCCTGGTCGATTTCGACCAGGATTCTTGATCGATTTGGTATGTCCCTTGAATCGATTTTAAGCCAGAATTAAGGATAAATCCCAAAAATAACGGGAAAATCCAGAGAATTAAGGAAAATTCCCAGAATTGAGGGAAAAATTCTTGAAGATTAAGGAAAAATCCCAGAATTAAGGGAAAAATTCCTGAAAATTAAGGATAAATCCTAGAATTGAGGGAAAAATCCATAAAATTCAGGGAAAATTCCTGGAAATTAAGATAAATTCCTAAGTAATTGGAATTAAAGCAAATCATTGTAAATGTGTAGGTCGCTCCACACTTTACGCAAAACGATACCCTGTAAGGGAACAAATAAACTTAACTTCTGCGAAACCTAGTCACTGTTTCCCAAAAATTGGGGGGCAAATGATAGGGAATAAATAAATCCTGATTATGTAGTTAATGTTGCATTAATTACACATGATTTGGGCTTTAAGGCCCAATAAGAAGATGTATGACATTCAGACCAAAAAGGTTAACACATTGATCAGGCCTGATGGACCAGATCAAGCCTGATGGAACAAAGAAGGCCAAAAACCCTGAATATTAATTAATTTCGTAATTAATTAATAAGGGAGAAAAATAGCTATTAAGATGAGTCCTAGTGGGGATATAAATCCTTGTAAATTGGCCTCCAAGGAACCTCATGGGATAAGGAATCAGCTTCCTACTTCCTAGGACTCCAAAGTCTATTATAATTCAGAGACTTGCCCACCAAGTCTCCTAACCCAAGCCCAATTCAAGGACTCCCAACATCTATATAAGGGGTCTCACCCCCACCAATCAGAACTACATTTTTGGCTTGATTCTCTAAACTACAGAGATACGTAGGCATCTCGTAAAGGCAGAGTTAAGCTACGAAACACGAGAGCAACCATTAAAGGCCTTGAGCTCCCGAACCTTAGTATTAAATACATCAATTAATATATTTTAAGTTTTTTATCCATAACATTAAGACAATCTGTAAACACTGATTATATAGTCTGATGCATGAGAACAAAAACTAAGCAGATTTAGAGAAAGAACCTGAAACCATTCCAAGCTCATTTACAGGTCTTGTAAAAGTAGCTTCACATAGTGGTTTTGTGAAGATATCTGCTAGTTGTTGACCTATTGGAACAAAATGTAATTCCATTGTACCTTCCATCACATGTTCCCTTATGAAATGATACCTAATACTGATGTGCTTTGTCATTGAGTGTTGAACTGGAATACATATCATAACAATAGCACTTTGATTATCACTGTAAATAGGTATTTTAGAGAATTCTAACCCATAATCCAGTAACTGATTCTTCATCTAAAGAATCCATGCACAACAGCTTCCTGCAGCAATATATTATGCTTCTGTAGTTGATGTGGAAATTGATTTCTGTTTCTTGCTAAACCAAGAAACCAATCTGCCTCCAAGAAATTGGCAGCTTCTACTTGTGCTTTTCCTGTCTATTTTGCACCTGCAAAATCTGCATCTGAGTAACCTATTAGATTAAAATATGATTCCCTAGGACACCAAAATCCTAGATCAGCCGTACCCTTGAGGTACTTGAAAATTCTTTTCACAGCTATTAGATGAGGTTCTCTTGGATCAGCCTGAAATCTTGCACAAAGACAGATAGGATACATGATATCAGGTCTACTTGCAGTTAAATAGAGTAAAGAGCCAATCATACCTCTATAGTTAGTAATATCTATTAATGAACCAGTATCTTTATCTAACTTGGTTGCAGTGGCCATGAGAGTGGATGCAGTTGAACAGTCTTGTATTCCAAATTTTTTCAGTAAATTTCTGGTGTACTTGGATTGATTGATAAAAGTACCTTCTCCATTTTGCTTGACTTGAAGTCCCAGAAAATAGCTAAGTTCTCCCATCATACTTATTTGATATCTTGACTGCATTAGCTTTGCAAAGCTTTCATATATGGCATTTGTAGAACCAAATATGATATCATCAACATATATCTGTACCAAAAGTAAGTCATTTCCATGGTTGAGGTAGAACAGTGTTTTATCAATTGTACCTCTGTGAAATCCACTTTCCAGAGGGAATTGAGCTAAAGTCTCATACCATGCTCTTGGAGCTTGCTTAAGGCCATAAAGTGCTTTGTCTAATCTGTAGACATGATTAGAAAATTTTGGATCTACAAATCTTGGAGGTTGTTCAAAATATACCTCTTCTTCCAATTCTCCATTGAGAAAAGCACTTTTCACATCCATTTGAAAGACTTTAAACTTTTTATGAGCAGCATAAACCAAAAAGATTCTTATGGCTTCCAATCTAGCAACTGGTGCAAATGTTTCATCATAATCAATACCCTCCTGTTGAGAGTAGCCTTTAGCAACCATCCTTGCTTTGTTTCTTGTAATTATGCCATCACTGTCAGTTTTGTTTCTGAACACCCATTTTGTGCCAACAATTGATATGTTCTTTGGTCTTGGCACTAGAGTCCAGACTTTATTTCTTTCAAATTCATTCAACTCTTCCTGCATTGCTTGCACCCAATCAGCATCTTGAAGAGCTTCTTCCACTTTTTTGGTTCAGTCTGGGATAAAAATGAATGATAGAGACATTCATTTGATGTTACAGTTCTAGTTCTGACACCTGCTTCAGGATCTCCAATTATTAAGTCAGGTGTATGTGCTTCAGTCCACTTCCTTGCAGATGGAAGTTGTTCTCTAGAACTGGATCCTCCCCCATGATCCATGTTGTCTCCATCAGCATCTTCTGATGCTCCCCCTGTAGTTATGCTCTCTGAGACTTCAGAATTTGAGTTGGATCTTTCAGGATTTGAAGTATCAGAGTTTCCAGAATTATCAGAATTTGGCTCATCAGAACTTGATAAATCAGAACTTGAATAGCTAGTGACAGGTTCTGATGCTTCTTGAGAGTCTTGAGTTGTGGTAGGATCATCATCTTGCTCCCCCTGGACAGTTGCATTTTCCAGTAGTTACCACAGTTTCAATGACATCAGAACTTAACCCGTCAGAACTTACAGGATCAGGATTTAAGTCATCAGAATTTACAGAATCAGAATTTAAATCTTCATTTTCAAATCTCAGCTGATCATATTCATTGAAATCTTCAAGTCCAGCAATCTTTTTATCATCAAAAGATACATTGATAGATTCCATTATAACCCTTCTTCTTAAATTATAGACTCTGAAGGCTTTTGTGGAAAGTGGATATCCAACAAAAATTCTTTCATCAGCTTTTAGATCAAATTTTGACAGCTGTTCAGGATGAGTCTTAAGAACAAAACACTTACATCCAAATACATGAAAGTATTTCAGATTTGGCTTCTTTTTCTTCACCATCTCATATGGTGTTTTTCCATGCTTATTTATGAGTGTTGCATTCTGTGTAGAACAAGCAGTCTGCACAGCTTCAGCCCAAAAGTACGTTGGTAGCTTTGCTTCATCAAACATGGTTCGTCCAGCTTCAATGAGAGTTCTTTTCTTTCTTTCTACAACTCTATTTTGCTGTGGAGTTCCAGGTGCATAAAATTCATGTTTGATTACATGCTCTTTATAGAACTCTTTAATGATTGAATTCTTGAACTCAGTGCCATTATCACTTCTTATTATTTTAACAGAAACTTTGACCAATTTATCCAGCTGTTTGACATGATCAGTTAGAGTAGTTACAGTTTCATTCTTCTTGTGCAAGAAATACACCCAAGTGTATCTTGTGAACTCATCCACTATAACCATAGCATATTTCTTCTTTACAATAAACATGACATTGACCAGACCAAATAGATCAACATGTAGTAGGTGATAAGGCTCAAGAATTGAAGATTCAGTTTTGCTCTTGAATGAAGATTTTCTTTGTTTTGCCTTTTGACATGAATCACAAAGGCCATCAGGAGAAAAAACTGATTTTGGTAGTCCTCTCACTAGATCTATCCTTACAAGCTCATTTATGTTGTTGAAATTTAAATAAGAGAGTCTTTTGTGCTAATTCCAGCTTTCTTCAATTGATGCTCTACTCAACAGACAGATTGCAGAACCATCAAAACTTGTTGAAAGTCTGGCTTCATAAATGGTACCATGCCTGTACCCTTTCAGAACCACTTTGCCTATAGAATTACTTACAACTTCACAGTGTTCTTCAAAGAAATCCACATGATAACCTCTGTCAAAGATTTGACTCACACTTAGCAGATTGTGTTTAAGTCCTGAGACAAGAGCTACTGATTCAATGATGACATTCCCAAGATTGATATTTCCATATCCCAGAGTTTTTCCTATGTTTCCATCTCCATAAGAAACTCATAGGCCAACCTTCTCCACAAAGTCTAATAGGAGGGCTTTATTTCCAGTAATATGTCCTGAACATCCACTGTCCAGCACTAGGATATTTTTCTTGTTGCCCTGCAACCACAAAGATCACTATTGGTTAGTTTTAAGGACCCAGACTTGTTTGGATCCTTTGGCCTTTTTAAGTTTGTTAGCATTTGCAGCGGATTTAACTTCAGAGTTTATGCTAACATGTTTTTTATCAAAATTTACATCAGACTTTGCATCAGACTTTACACTAGAAGGAATAATACTAACTTTCTTCAAAGAAGGTTTTATTTATTTGATCATAATCTTAGTACAAACTATTATATTCCTTACAAGTATAAATGGAATGCCATAAACTACCACAATGAAAACAAGGATGTTGTGGTTTAAACCTAATAGACTAACTCTTAACTCCTGATTTAGGAGGTAAAGAGTTTATATCTTTATTTTTCTGGCAAAAAGAAGCAAGATGGTTAGAGTTTCCACAGTTATAACATTTCTTTCTAGGAGCATTAGGAACAGGCATATAATTATTTCTTTTATTCACACCTTCCTTTCCATTCCTATTTTTCCTAGCTTCCTTTACCTTGTTGACATTCCTAATCTCTTTCAGCTTATGCTTAATCTGCTTCTTAGTCATTAAGCCTATGTTTACTTCAGCTGGTTTATCCTGTTCTAATTTGTCAGAAATTGACTTTTCCTTGACTTTTGTCCTAGACTCTTTCATCTTTTCAGAATCAGACTTTATAGTTTTTGCTACAAACTTAACAGGATTCACCTTTGGCTTTGCAGACTGTTTAACAACAACTGGCTCAATTTGTTCAGTTCCTTACTCACTTTTATCATCTCCATAACCTAAGCCCTCTTTCCAGTTTCCACTACTTAGTAAATTCTGAGTTGTTTTGCAAGAGTTAGTCCAAGTTCTGATAATCTCTCTTTCCTTTTCTAAATCAGTTTTTAGAGATTCATTCAATTTTAGCACTTCATCTCTAACATACAAAGCATCATCTCTTTCTTTCTTAGTTTGATGAAGAAAAACAAACTCCTTTTCTAAATAGTCATTTCTCTTTTTAAAAGCAAGATTTTCAGATGTTAATCTTTCACATATTAAAGTCTGATCTCTATAACTAATGAACATGGTTTTAAGATATAATCTCAACTCGGTAATATCATCAGTATGAAAAGCTTAAGTTGTTTGAGGTACCTTTAATTCAGCAGTTTCAGGACTGCTATCAGCATTTACCATCAAGGCATAGTTCACCTCATATTCAGAATCTAAAGTGTCTGTCCAGCTTTTCTTCTTTGTGACAAGTGCCTTGCCTTTGTCACTTTTTTCCTTTCTTGCGGTCAGGATATATGTGGCCTCTTTCACTATAATTATAGCATTTGACATTTGAATTGTCTCCTCTGTCAGACTTTCCTTTACCTTCAGACTTTCTGAACCCTTTCTTATCAGAACTTCCACTTTTCCTGGAAAACTTCTTTCCTTTTCTGAATTTCCTGTAGGCTATCTTTGTGATACCCTTCATCATAAGAGTACACAATTTCATCATCTCTTCATCAACATCCATTTCAGGTAAATTTTCAGTTTCCGAATCATCATCATCAGAATATAATGACTCTGAATCAGACTTTATGATGAGAGCCTTTCCTTTGCCCCTCTTTGAGGCAACAACTTTAGGAGATTCCTTCCCAGCTTTAAGAGCAAATATCCTTGACTTTCTTCCATGCCTCTTGCTCCTTTGATCCATCTCAAGTTCATGAGTCTTGAGCATACCATAAATTTCATCAAGACTAGTTTCAGTAAGGTCATAGTTTTCTCTTATGGTAGTAGACTTCAAATCCCAACTTTGAGGAAGAGCTAAAAGGAATATTAGATTTGAATCTTCAAGATCATATTCCTTGTCCACCAGTGACAAATCATTCAAGAGTTTGGAAAACCTGTCATATAAATCAGTTAATGACTCATCAACTTTTCAGTCAAAGTCCTCATACTCTTGAGTGAGTATAGTCTTCATGTTCTTCTTGATTGCATCAGTTCCCTGGAATCTTGTCTCCAAAGCATCCCATATCTCCTTTGCAGTCTTGCAATGAATTACCCTGTTTGACATGACATTATCAATGGCACTATGCAGCAAATGCCTTACCCTTGCATCCTTGGCAATAGATGAGATCTCTTCAGCTGTATACTCACTTTTCTCCTTTCGTATGGTCTTTGCTGGTTGATCAGGAACTACAATAGAGAGCTTGGTTGGCTTCTTGAAAGGAATATGTCCTAAGTCCAATCATGTATGAGGATTTAGGAATAACTTTTATGTAATCTGTTTTGATTTCATTGATATTAATAAAAGACTTGTTTTGTTTTTATTACGGGCTTTATCTATTTAAGTGTTTAAATAAGATATACCATAGTTTAAAGTAAAGCTTTTTATGGATTATGATGAGATCATAATAGTGAGACCTAAAAAGATGATAACTCTAAACTTAAATAGTTCCTGGTCGTAGGATTACTAACTGGTAATTAATAATCCGCAAAGATCGGTACATACTATGTTTGCTTCATTATGAAGGATGTTTGTTCTCATAGACATTTGTGTGGTGACACTATATCTAGTATGTAGGTGCTTATTATAGAATAAGTTCACTGAACATGACTCGCACAGCTGAACAAGTGATGGAGTTCACTCACGTGTCAGTAGTTGTTCACATAGTGATAGTTGTACAAGTATCCTTAGACTTGAGGTCATCATAGTCATCTTGTGTACACGGAACTATGCTTTGGTTTAGTTCTTAGTCTCCAGGGACAATTATTAGGGCTCTACTGGGTATAGGAATTTGTACACGAAGATAGTATTTGATCAATAAAGGATCTACCCCTTCCAGTGAAGGAAGCGAATGTTCAAGGCTGATCCACTTATGCTAGTTCAGGAATTTCTGGCCAGAGTGGATGAAATTAGAAAGGAGTTTCTAATTTGCATAGAACTACGCATAGTAAATGGTAAGCAAGTGATTGAATTAGATAGGCTTGACACGAGATCCATGCCTTGTATTTAATCGGGACATTGTAGGGTAGAAGGAGTTTATTGTACGGTAACTATTCACTGAATAGGTTCTTGGTATTCTAAGCAGTGAATTCATATTATCCGGATAGTCGCGATATGCTGAGAAGTATCCCTCACGATATAGAATAAATGTGATTAATTAATTAATCATATTTAATAAATTAGAGAATTTATATAAATAATGATAAAATAGTTTTATTATTATTTATTTCTACTACCGGCTTAATATTGAACGTACAGGGTCACACCATAAAAAGAGAATGATTTAATGGTGGAGGAATTAATTAATAATGGCTAATAATTATTTATTTATGAAATAAATAATTAATTGGCAAATTTAATAATTAATTAAATGAGATTTAATTGATTATAAATTAATTAAGAAAAGTTCTTAATATTATTAATTAAGGATTTAATTTTTGGAAATTAAATCAAGAGAGAGAATTATTTCTAAAGTGTTTAGAAAAAGGATTAATAATTAAAAGGTGTTTTAATTATTAATGAGAATAATAAATGGGATAATAATAATAATATTTATGGGAAAATTTCAGCTGAAAATTTTGCCTATAAATATACTATTATAGACCCTATTTTTATTAGAACCCCAAAACCCAAAAAGTTTGGAAAACCCAATTCTCTCCACCTCCTTCCTCCTCCTTAACATCGTTTTCTTGGTGGATACCGGTGGAGTGCTTCACACTTGAGGAGCAACTGCTAAGGATCTCTGATCGTTGTCTCCGAATTATTTTAAAGGTTGGATTCGATCCCATGAATTTTTATTCATGATCTGTATGCTTTTATTTGGATTTTATATGTGTAAAAGTGTTTTTCCATGCCCCCGCTGCGTTTAAAATCCAACAATGGTATCAGAGCATACGTTGTATGCATATAGATCTGTGGTAAAAATTTCAGAATTTTATGTGCATGTATGAATTAATTATGATTTTTACAAGTTATATCATGGATTAATTTTGTCTGATGAGAAATCTTTTCTCAGAATAATTTTGAATGTTGATCTAGGTTCTACAAGTGTTGTAGATCGTCTGGGTATTTTTTTCATAATTTTATGATATATAGATTATTTATTATTAATTTTTGAAGTTGTATCAATTAAATTCATAATTAAATAATCATATATATATATAAATTAAAGTATACATATATATATATATGTGTTGCTGCTGTTTGTCTGCTGTGTTAAAGAAAGAACAGGTACGGCTGTCAGTATCAACACGGCAATCGAGAAGCTGTTCGGCGGCTGCTGCAAAAAAAATAAAAAAATATATATATAAGGGTGTCGCGCATTCCGGGAATGCGTTACACCCTGTGGCGCATTCACGGAATGCGTTATAGGGCTTGTAACGCGTTCCTGTAATGCGTTACAGCCCGACTTTCCATATTAAAATTGATTTTCTGGGAGTTTCGTAACTCCGTTTGAGGCGTGCAATATACCGTTGGATTCGTTTTTACGAGATGGATCTAATCGAGTGATTAATTTTAGTTTATATAAAAGTTTTGAACTGTTTTTATTTCCATGAAGTGTTTTAAAGCTGTTTTTGACTGTTTTAGTTGCTTTTAAATGCTTCATGTGATACATAGAGATGTATAATGCTTAGACTAATGTGCTAGATGATGTAACATGCCTACCTTGATGTTTATTCATGTTTATATATATGATATATGCTTAGTTTATCATGCGATGATAGATTTAGGTGAACTTAAATGAACATAAGGCGTTTGTTAGACAACCTAGTATAGTGAAATTGTTTCATAACCTTAATAACAATATTATGAATACAATCATGAGATTCTTGTGTTTATGAAACACGTAATTGAATATGAATTTTCGATATGAGAGAAAGGATGATTCTGTCAACAACAGATTTCTATCTGTAAGAAAGGGTTATTAAGTGACGCCTCTTGACAATGCTCCACCCGATCTGGGAATCATCTGATTATTGATTTGAAATATTTAATTTAAAAGGAAGAATCTCTTTATAATATGGTTATGATTGTAACATAATATAATCCCTCTAAAATTAAATAATATCAAGTAGGAATTGGCCAATGATACAACGGGCTTGTGTCGGTCATAGCCTTCCAACATGATAGAAAAGTAGTTCTTATTTTTGAATTATTGTCGGTTCGTGCTACAGCCGAGGGCTTTGATTTCGAAATAAGAAATACTTGTCTATTACATAGAGATGTGTACATTGAATAAGAATCTAAAGGTCGGTACGTGCTACAGCCGTGGGCCTTTGGGGACTGATTCAACTGTATGAAATGTTGGGTTAGACTTGACTTAGAATATTGAGTTTGTTGTGCCACAGCCGAGACTCAATTATTCAAGAGGCTAAAGTTTGATTAGGGAATAACATAAGATGTAATTGACAAGAGTTGTCTGCCTATTGAACATTGCATGGCGGTTCGTGCTACAGCCGGGGTTGTGTAATGTAATGTAGGATCCCTATTCCCACTAGCATTATGAATGCTTAATTTTTCACGTAGGGGTTGAATAAATTAGGTAAACTAGTGAGAGCCACTTATGAATAAAGACCCGATTCATGTAGTGTTTTAAAATGAAATCGAATATTTGCTAAGTGTTGTTATGTGTTTATCATTTACATATTTACTTTGTACGTTATGTCTTCTACACTATCACTCAGGAGCATACTGGATGCTCACAAATTGACTGGTCCTAATTATGCTGACTGGCTTCGAAACTGGAGAATTGTTCTCAGGATTGAGATGCTGGAATACGTGATTGACTCACCTAAGCCTACTGAACCTGCTAGTGATGCACATAATGATGAACATGTTGTGTATCGTAAGTGGATAGATGATGCAAATGTTGCTCAATGCATCATGCTAGCTTCCATGAACATTGAGCTACAGAAGCAACATGAGCATATGGATGCTCACACTATCCTCATGCATATACAAGAGTTGTATGATGGGGCAGGGAGGACAGCTCGATATGAGATATCGAAGGAGCTGTTCGGTTGTTGGATGTCTGAGGGATCATCTGTGAATGACCATGTACTTAAGATGATCAATTTGATTGAACGTCTTGGACAACTTGGTTTTGCCATGGATGGGGAGCTGAGCCAAGACTTGGTCTTGCAATCACTTTCGAGTTCGTTCTCGCAGTTTGTTGTGAACTTTCATATGAATAAGTTGGATGTCAGCCTGCCTGAACTCCACAACATGTTGAAGACTGCGGAATCGAATTTTCCCCCTAAGAAGAGTTCTGTTCTTCTAATTGGTGAAGGTTCCAATCCTAAGAAAAGGAAGAGGAACCCTTCCAAGAAGAAGAAAGTAGGTGAGAAAACGCCGGTTCCACCAAAAGCTGAAGACCCCGAGAGCATAGTTGTTTGCTTTCACTGTAACAAGGTGGGGCACTGGAAGAGGAACTGCAAGGTTTACCTTGCAGAATTGAAGAAGAAGAAGGGTAGTGAGACTACCGCTTCTGATTCAGGTATGTTCATGATAGAAGTGAATATGTCATTAAATCAAATTTCTACTTTGGTATTAGATACCGCCTATGGTTCTCATATCTGCAATTTGTTGTAGGGACCAAGGAGAAGTAGGACTCTTGAGGAAGAGGAGGTGATTCTACTGATGGGAAATGGAGCAAGAGTTGCTGCTGAAGATGTAGAATCATTTCATTTACATATGCCTATGGGCAAGACTATTGTTTTAAATAATTGTTATTTTGTTCCCTCGATTGTGAGGAATATTATTCCCATGTTAGACTTGGCTGGATTTTCATTTATTATTGAGAATAATGAATGTTCTATTCTTAGAGATAATATTCTTTATGGACGTGGTGCTTTAAATAATGGTCTGTATATATGTGACATAATTTACTTCAGATTGAACAAACTAATAAAAGAAAAGGGATGATGAAAATCTCACTTCATCGTGGCACTGCAGTCTCTATTTAGTAGACATGGAGAGATGGCTGCAAATTTACTAGGAATGGTACACACAGATGTATGTGGACCAATGTCTACGCAAGCCATGGGTGGATTTTCATACTTCATTACTTTCATAGATGATAGATCTAGATTCGGATATGTGTTTGATGAAACACAAGTCTGAAGCCTTTGAAAATTTCAAAGAGTATAAGTATGAAGTGGAGAAACAACCAAACATAGTATTATAACTCTTCAATCAGATCGAGGTGGTGAATACTTTAATGGAGTCTTTCTAGATTATCTCAAAGTAAATGGTATAGTCTCCCAGTGGACTCCTCCAGATTGGTATCTGAAAGGAGAAATCGAACTTTGTTAGACATAGTTCGGTCCATGATGAGCTATGCAAATCTTCCAGTATTCCTATGGGGTTATGCATTGGAAACCTCAGCATATTTACTGAATAAGGTGCCTTCCAAAATCTGTTCCTCAAACTCCGTATGAGATATGGAAAGAAAGGAAACCGAGTCTTAAACACGTTAAGATTTGGGGATGTCCAGCTTATGTCAAGTAAGTTGACCCAAATAAGATGGAATATCAATCCGTAAAATGTAGTTTTGTGGGATATCCTAAAGAGACTTTAGGGTATTACTTTTACACCGATCATCGGGTGTTTGTCTCCAGACACGCTACCTTCTTGGAAAAGGAGTTTATCCTTGAAGGAACCAGTGGGAGCAAAATTGAACTTGATGAAGTTCAAGAAGCACAAACTACTACGGTTCAAGTGGAAACACCTGTTCTGACTGAACAACCTTTTGTGGAACAGCCCATTCATAGATCAGGGAGAGTGTCTCGCCAACCTGAGAGGTAATATGGCCTTGTCATGAAGAATGACAATGAGTTGTCGATCATTGATGATGACGACCCTGTAACCTATATTGAGGCTATGAGTAGTATTGACTCAAAGAAATGGCATAGTGCCATGAAATCCGGAATGGAATCTATGTATACGGTATACAAAAGATAGATTATAGCAGATGGCCAGGTGGAGACCTTTAAGGCCAGGCTGGCAAAAAAAAAAATTTCAAACAAAGGCAGTGGATTGACTTTGATGAAACTTTTTACCTATAGCCCTGTTAAAATCAGTTCAGATTTTGCTTGCGATTGCTGCTTACTATGACTCTGAGATCTGGCAAATAGCCAGATGGTTTTCTTTCCAAGAGAAATGAAAACCTAGTGTGTAAGCTGCTGTAAACCATATGTGGTTAAAGCAAGCTTCCCGTAGATGGAACATTCATTTTGATGAGACAATCAAAGAGTTTGATTTTATCAAAAACGAAGATGAACCATGCGTCTACAAAAGGGTTAGTGGGAGCGCGGCAACATTGCTTGTATTGTATTGAATTAGAGTTGACACACATAACAACATAGCAGACCCACTCATAAAGCTACTTTATGAAAGTCACTTTGATCGTCATAAAGACAAGATGTGTATTAGATACCAGAGTGATTGGCTTTAGTACAAGTGGGAGATTTAAAGGAATATGTCCTAAGTCCAATCATGTATGAGGATTTAGGAATAACTTTTATGTAATTTGTTTTGATTTCATTGATATTAATAAAAGACTTGTTTTATTTTTATTACGGGCTTTATCTATTTAAGTGTTTAAATAAGATATACCATAGTTTAGAGTAAAGCTTTTTATGGATTATGATGAGATCATAATAGTGAGACCTAAAAAGATGATAACTCTAAACTTAAATAGTTCCTGGTCGTAGGATTACTAACTGGTAATTAATAATCCGCAAAGATCGGTACATACTATGCTTGCTTCATTATGAAGGATGTTTGTTCTCATAGACATTTGTGTGGTGACACTATATCTAGTATGTAGGTTCTTATTATAGAATAAGTTCACTGAACATGACTCGCACAGCTGAACAACTGATGGAGTTCACTCACGTGTCAGCAGTTGTTCACATAGTGATAGTTGTACAAGTATCCTTAGACTTGAGGTCATCATAGTCATCTTGTGTACACTGAACTATGTTTTGGTTTAGTTCTTAGTCTCCAGGGACAATTATTAGGGCTCTACTGGGTATAGGAATTTGTACACGAAGATAGTATATGATCAATAAAGGATCTACCCCTTCCAGTGAAGGAAGCGAATGTTCAAGGCTTATCCACTTATGCTAGTTCAGGAATCTCTGGCCAGAGTGAATGAAATTAGAAAGGAGTTTCTAATTTGCATAGAACTACGCATAGTAAATGGTAAGCAAGTGATTGAATTAGATAGGCCTGACACGAGATCCATGCCTTGTATTTAATCGGGACATTGTAGGGTAGAAGGAGTTTATTGTACGGTAACTATTCACTGAATAGGTTCTTGGTATTCTAAGCAGTGAATTCATATTATCCGGATAGTCGCGATATGCCGAGAAGTATCCCTCACGATGTAGAATAAATGTGATTAATTAATTAATCATATTTAATAAATTAGAGAATTTATATAAATAATGATAAAATAGTTTTATTATTATTTATTTCTACTACCGGCTTAATATTGAACCTACAGGGTCACACCATAAAAAGAGAATGATTTAATGGTGGATGAATTAATTAATAATGGCTAATAATTATTTATTTATGAAATAAATAATTAATTGACAAATTTAATAATTGATTAAATGAGATTTAATTGATTATAAATTAATTAAGAAAAGTTCTTAATATTATTAATTAAGGATTTAATTTTTGGAAATTAAATCAAGAGAGAGAATTATTTCTAAAGTGTTTAGAAAAAGGATTAATAATTAAAAGGTGTTTTAATTATTAATGAGAATAATAAATGGGATAATAATAATAATATTTATGGGAAAATTTCAGCTAAAAATTTTGCCTATAAATATACTATTATAGACCCTATTTTTATTAGAACCCCAAAACCCAAAAAGTTTGGAAAACCCAATTCTCTCCACCTCCTTCCTCCTCCTTAACGTCGTTTCTTGGTGGATACCGGTGGAGTGCTTCACACTTGAGGAGCAACTGCTAAAGATCTCTGATCGTTGTCTCCGAATTATTTTAAAGGTTAGATTCGATCCCTCGAATTTTTATTCATGATCCATGCCCCCGCTGCGTTTAAAATCCAACATTTATGTGGTCCTTTATTAATTCTGTCAAGGTATTCTATATCTATAGCTTCCAGAAACATATCCATCTTCACTTTCCATATGGGATACTCAGAAGGTCTCAGTATGGGAACCCTAATGGTCTCATATCGACTGTGGGTTTGAGTGTTTTGAGTTTCTTGAGTTTTGGTGGGCTTGGTTGGAGTTTGTGCTTCTTCAGACATGCTTGTTTGGATCTTTATTGTATGTGTGTTAATAGAAAATCTCTGATACCACTTGTTAGGTCACACAACACTGTAGAAGGGGGTTGAATATAGTGTTTATACAATCAAATCGATTTAACACAAGTATGTAACAAAGATCAAGTATATTAAATAAACTCTGTTACAATATGAACTGTTGTTCTCTCTCAGTGATGAACAAATATCACTAAAAGCTGCTAGGTTACAATGTATAATCTTCTCGATAATCATAACACCTATAGTGTAAACCCTAAGTCTGTGTTTATATAGTACACAGTTACAAAATAACTTCTAATTGATATGGAATACAATTCCGTCTCCTAAAATATATCAATCGGATATCTTCTACAAGTCTTCCAGTGTTCTAACTCTTTCCATGCATATCTTCTTTTGTTTTAGTCTCGATCTTCTCCTGTAAATCAGCTTCCTTCCTTAACTGAAAGTCTTCCCACACTTAAGTTTTGATATGACCTTAAGTTATGATATTAAGTTCTGACTTCCATTAAGTCCTGATTTCAGTAAGTCCTGATATGTCCTGTTTGTTATGATCTGAAAACTAAACATGAATCATATTAGACATGACATCTCAAATATATCTAACATATATATACATATAATATACTCGGGAACATCGCCTCCCGGTTTAGAAAAATGTTCAACTTTGGGTCCCCTATACTAAGGGTATACGCAAGTACTGATTATCTCTAGCATAGGTATTATGCCGTTTATAATCAATTGGATCAACAATGAGATATCAAGATTCCAAAACAGGCATACATATCTATATCATAACAACATGCTCCAATATATCGCAAGACTTGCTAATAACAACCATGCACTTATCACAAGATAATGCACAAACAATTATATACATCACAATAACAGTGTAACGGGTAGAAAACTTGCTTGAGCGACTAGGGGTGGTAAAAGGCCTGGGGAGAGTCTAGTAACCTATAAATAATCATATAAGTTGGAACTAAACCACGCTCACTTAAGAAATTATACTTTAGCCAATTAGACCTTAACGTTCGCTTTTGCGCTTAACGATTGGTATAAGTCGCTCGAGTACCCTCGGCTCCACCATTTTTATAAAATTAACCGTTTAACTTTTTAAGGCGACTCTTTCGCGAATACTCTACCAACTGACCAATTAGTCTTACTAATTATTTCGTACTCCAATTAGTCATTTAAGGGCTTTAATCAAGGTTTCAAAGTAAGGCGAGGGGTAATGGTTCGTTCACGAAACGCCGTTACTTAAAACGGTCGTTTCTCCTAAACCGTAAATCGGATTCAAGCGAACCACATATCAAAAAGAAGCTTACGACACAATCTAGCTAATTATGGAAAAGTTACAGATTAGACAGTTAGCTCTCTGTCCCGAACACTAAGAACAAGCAGTTGTATGAAAATGGGCATTACGATGGCTATGTTTACGCGATTACCAAAGTTTAAACTACTCCAATCAACCACAAATCAACTCACAACCACCAATACAACCAAACTTCATCTAAACCTTACTACATCTGTCCATAACCTCAAGATTTTCCAACTCGTTCAATCACAAACAAGAGCTACTAACTATACTTAAGTTTCATTAATTATAAACAAGATTCAATCATCTAAATCACTACAAATCAAATCAAACTTTAAACAAACAAGAATCATACTTCTCATAAACTATATAAATCAAAACCATTCCTAAATACTCAAAAGTAAAGCTAGGGTTTCAAGTTTATACCTTCTTGAAACTTCCTAACACAACACAAGAACTTTGAATGCCTAAAAGAACCTTGATCCTTGCTTGTATAACCTTAAACTTTCATAAAAATCAAGAAAACCAAAGTTATTTCGTGAAAGTTACTATTCATCATCTTCTTCCTTGATTTATTGGAAGAGATTTAAGAGGAATTGGAAGCTTAAACTCCTAGGATATACTTATCTAATCACCAAGAAGCTAAGGAAATTACCTTGATTTATTTATAAAGTGAAGCTTGGATTTTGCAATTTTTCTTCCTTAAAAATGAAGAAGGCCGAGAGCTTGATGAAGAATAAGTGGGGAGAGCTGTTTTGCTTTGTTGTTTGATAAATAATTAAGTTTACTAGATAAATATCTAGCTAAACATGTGGTGTTTAGTTGGCCACCAAGGCAACTACAAGCTACAATTGTGTGGCTTATAATTGATGTTCCCACTCACTTTTACTAATTACAATTTCATGCCCCTAGTCCTCTTGCTTTTCATTTTTAACCTTTTACAAAAGATGCTCTCAAAACTTACACTCTAATTCCTTATTTGGTTTCCCTTTGTGTCATTATTCATTTGTCGCTCAATCTTGTTGATCGTTTGAGGAATCATATTCGGGATCTTATTACTTGGGCTTCCCTAACCCTTCTCAATATTTTATATTCCTTTTATGATCCTCTCTTATAATCCTTGAATTTAAATCCTTTTAATCATGTTACCATATACTCAATTCCTTCGGTATATGGTGGATTTTCGGGAAAAATCAAAGTGTTCAAATTTGGATTCTGACGATCTTTACATACACTCATATACTTTATGGAGTACTAATAAGATCTTAGAATATCAATAAAAGAACTCCTACATAGTGTGGAATGAAAAATTTCCTTAATCAGCATAATCAGCAAAATCACTATTCATAAGGGTTACAAAGAGTCCAAAATTTTTGGGGTTATTACAGTATCCCCTCCTTAAAAGGATTCCGTCCCAGAATCAGATAGAAAACAAATGGGGGTACTTTTCTAGCATTGCGCTCTCTAGTTCCCAAATTGAATCCTCCACATTACGATTTTGCCACAAAACTCTGACCGGCTTGATAACCTTGTTGCGAAGCACTTGCTCCTTTTTCTCCATAATCTTCACTGGTTGCTCTACGTAAGTCAGGTCTGGTTGCATGTCCACATGCTCGTATTCCACTATATGTCTGGCATCCCGATGATACTTCCTTAGCATTGACACATGGAACACATTATGAACTTGTTGTAGGTTCAGGGGTAAGGATAGCTCGTAAGCTAACTTCCCAATCCGTCTTAGTATCTCAAAAGGTCCAATGTATCTTGGGCTTAGTTTCCCTTTATTTCCGAACCTCATCAATCATTTCCAAGGGGATACCTTTAGCAGTACTAAGTCCCCTACTTTATACTCCTTGTCCTTTCGGGCTAAGTCTGCATACCTCTTCTGTCGGTCTTGGGCTGCTACAAGCCGTCCTCTGATGAGATCCACTATGTCTTTGGTCCTTTGGACCACTTCGGGTCCAAACATCTTTCGCTCTCCCACTTCATCCCAGTATAAGGGAGATCGACACCTTCTTCCGTACAGGGCCTCGTAAGGCGGTATTCCGATGCTGGCATGAAAGCTATTGTTATAAGAAAACTCGATCAATGGCAAGTGATCATCCCAACTTCCTTTAAAGTCTATTGCAAAGACTCTCAACATATCCTCTAGTGTCTTGATGGTCCTTTCACTTTGCCCGACCGTTTGGGGATGCTAAGCGGTACTCATGTTTAATTTGGTTCCTGCACATTCTTGAAAGCTCCTCCAAAATCTGGAGTTGAATCTTGGGTCTCGGTCCGAGACAATGGACGCTGGGACTCCATGTCGCGTCACTATTTTCTTAAGGTAAATGTGCACCAATCTATCGATTGTGTATCTCTCATTTATTGGAATGAAGTGAGCTGACTTTGTCTGTCGGTCTATAATTACCCATATGGCATCGTGGTTGGCTTTCGTGCTTGGTAAGCCTACAACAAAATCCATAGCTATCTGTTCCCATTTCCATTCGTGAATCTCCAGGGGTCGTAAAAGTCCACTGGGTCTCTGGTGCTCCGCTTTTACTCTTTGGCAAGTCAAACACTTGCTTACCCATTCTGATACGTCCCTCTTCATATTGAGTCACCAGTAATATTCCCTTAAATCCTTATACATCTTGGTGCTCCCCGGGTGAATGGAATACCTGGAACTATGGCTTTCATCCAAAATCTCATCTTTAAGCTCTTGAACATTCGGAACCTAAATCCTGTAGGAATACCTCATTATCCCCTTATCATCTCTCTCAATATGGATCTCTTCTCCAGTCATTGACTCACTGCCTTCATTCATTACTTTTTCTTGGCACAATCTAATCTTTTCCAATAACTTTGGCTGCATCGAGATCTCAAACAGCTTTTCGGTGCCGGCTCCGGTTACCTTTACTTGTATTTCCATTTTCTCAAAATCCCTTATCGATTCCTCCCAAGTCATTATCATTTTGAGTCTTTCCTTCCTACTAAGGGCGTCAGCCACCACATTGGCTTTCCCTGGATGATAGAGAATCTCACAATCATAGTCCTTGATTAGCTCTAACCATCTCCTCTGAAGCATGTTGAGCTCTTTCTGCGTAAATATGTACTTGCGGCTCTTATGGTCTGTGAAAATCTCGCACTTCTCTCCATACAAGTAGTGCCTCCAAATCTTTAAGGCAAAAACTATTGCCGCGAGCTCAAGGTCATGAGTAGGATATCTAATCTCATATTCCTTCAGTTGTCTCGACGCATACGCAATCACCTTACCGTGCTGCATAAGCACACACCCTAATCCTTTGTGCGACGCGTCACTATATATCAAAAAATCTCCTTTTCCGTCTGGCAACGCCAACACCTGGGCCGTTACCAACCTTTTCTTTAATTCTTGAAAACTTTTCTCGCATTTTTTTATCCATTCACACTTCTCTGTCTTACGAGTAAGTCATGTTAAAGGGGCTGCGATCTTTGCAAAATCATGTACAAATCTACGATAGTAGCCGGCCAATCTTACGAAACTCCTTACCTCAGTGGGTGTGGTTGGCCTTTCCCAATTTGAGACCGCCTCTGTCTTAGAGGGGTCGACCAATACTCCTTCATTATTAATCACATGTCCTAAAAACTGAACTTCATTCCGCCAGAATTCACACTTCGAGAATTTGGCAAACAACTGTTCCTCTTTAAGTATTCCTAGAGTTATCCTCAAATGTTCTGCATGTTCTGCCTCAGTCCTTGAGTAGATTAAAATATCATCGATGAAACCTATCACACACTTGTCCAAGTACTTCTTGAATACTCTGTTCATTAAATCCATGAAAGCCGTTGGGGCGTTGGTTAATCCAAAGGACATTACGAAGGACTCATAGTGCCCATACCTGGTACGAAACGCAGTCTTTGGAATATCTTCCAGTTTAATCTTTAGTTGGTGATATCCAGTTCTCAAGTCAATCTTGGAAAAGTAGACAGCATCCTTTAGCTGGTCGAACAGATCGTCTATTCTGGGTAACGGGTACCTGTTCTTCATGGTTAGCTTGTTCAACTCTCGGTAGTCGATGCACAGCCTCAAGCTCCCATGTTTCTTCTTAACAAATAATACCGGTGCTCCCCACGGAGACACACTGGGTCTTATCATACCCTTATCCAAAAGTTCTTGTAATTGGGTAGCCAATTCCTTCATTTCTAATGGGGTTAACCGATATGGTGCCTTTGAAACTGGTGCCGTCCCTGGGGCAAACTCAATAGCAAACTCAATCACTATATCGGGAGGTAGTCCCGGAAGGTCTTGTGGGAATACATCTTCAAATTCGTTGACTACCTGAATGTCTTGCAAGTTGGGCACCTCCTTCTGTGTATCCACCACATAGGCTAGGTAAGCCTCATTTCCTTTTCGTAACATATTATTGGCTTGGGCCATGGTCAAAAATTTATGCGTCTGCCTCTTCCCCCTAAATATGACTCGTTTCTTCCCTGGGACATTTAACTTAACTTTCTTCCCTTTACAGTCTATCTGAGCATCATTGCTAGATAGTGTAGGATTTTATACATCACAGAAGCATGGCATAACATTTTCTTGATATAAAATCCATATAATCGCATACAAATCGTGAATAAATCGAGGGATCGATTACTAACCTTTAATAGCGATCCAAGAACGATGAACAAAGATCCCTAGCAGCTGCTCCTCAAGTGTGAAGCACTCCACCGGTATCCACCAAGAGATCAAAATAATGGAGGGAGGAAGAGGTTGAGAGAATTAGTTACCTCCATTTTTTTCTTCTTCTTTAGAATTAGAGTTTTTATTTGGGTAGAGGCAAATAGGGTTTATAATAGTATATTTATAGACAAAAATTTCAGCTGGAAATTTTCCCATAAAATATTATTATTATTATTAACCCTTTAATTGATTATTCTTATTAACCAATTAACTAATAATTAAAATACCTTTTAATCATTAAACCTTTTTCTAAACACTTTAGAAAAATAATTCTCTCACTTGATTTAATTTCCAAAAAATTAAATTCTTAATTAATAATATTAAGAACTTTTCTTAATTAATTTATAATTAATTAAATCTCATTTAATCAATTATTAAATTTGTTAATTAATTATTTATTTCACAAATAAATAATTACCAGCCATTATTAATTAATTCCTCCACTATTAAATTCTTTTTTTTATGGTGTGACCCTGTAGGTTCAATATTAAGCCGGTAGTAGAAATAAATAATAATAAAACTATTTTATCATTATTTATATAAATTCTCTAATTCATTAAATATGATTAATTAATAAATTAATCATATTTATTCTACATCGTGAGGGATATTTCTCAGCATATCGCGACTATCCGGATAATACGAATTCACTGCTTAGAATATGAAGAACCTATTCAGTGAATAGTTACCGTACAATTAAATCCTTCTATCCTGCAATGTCATGATTAAATACAAGGCATGGAACTCGTGTCAAGCCTATCTTATTTAATCATATGTTTTCCCATTCACTATGCTTAGTTCTAATTAATGTGAATTAGAAACCCCTTTCTAATTTCATTCACTCTGGAGACTAACAACTAAACCAAAGTATAGTTCAGTGTACACAAGATGACTATGATGACCTCAAGTCTAAGGATACTTGTACAACTATCACTATGTGAATATCTGCTGACATGTGAGTGAACTCCATCATTTGTTCAGCTGTGTGAGTCATGTTCAGTGAACTTATTCTATAATAAGCACCTACATACTAGCTATAGTGTCACCACACAAATGTCTATGAGAACAGACATCCTTCATAATGAAGCAAGCATAATATGTACTGATCTTTGCGGATTACTAATTACCAGTTAGTAATCCTACGACCAGGAACTATTTAAGTTCAGAGTTATCATCTTTTAGGTCTCATTATTATGATCTCATCATAATCCATAAAAAGCTTTACTCTAAACTATGGTATATCTTATTTAAACACTTAAATAGATAAAGCCCGCAATAAAACCAAAAAAAAGTCTTTTATTAATATCAATGAAATCAAAAAAGATTACATAAAAGTTATTCCTAAATTATCATACATGATTGGACTTAGGACACATCTCTTTCATTCTCCCACTTGTACTAAAGCTAATCACTCAGGTATCTAATACCCATCTTATCTTTATGACGATCAAAGTGACTTTGAGAAAGTGGCTTTGTTAAAGGGTCTGCTATGTTGTTATGTGTGTCAACTCTCTTGACGTTGACATCTCCTCTTTCAACAATCTCCCTAATCATATGAAAGCGCCGCAGGACATGATTGGAATTCTTATGAGATCTTGGTTCCTTAGCTTGTGCTATTGCTGCGTTGTTATCACAATACAACACAATAGGCTCCTCAATGCTAGGAACCACTCCCAACTCAAAAACAAATTTCCTCATCCAAACGGCTTCTTTTGCAGCCTCAGTTCCAGCTATATATTTTGCTTCCGCTGTGGAGTCAGCCGTTGTAGACTGTTCGGAACTCTTCCAACTAATCGCACCACCATTTAGAGTAAACACATACCCTGACATGGATTTGCTATCATCACTTTCTGATTGAAAACTAGAGTCAGTATAACCCTCTATTTTCAACTCAGATTCACCACCAAAAACAAGAAAAATATCCTTAGTCCTTCGCAAGTACTTAAGGATGTTATTCACTGATTTCCAGTGGTCTTCACCTGGATCGGACTGATATCTGCTCGTCACACTAATTGAATAAGAAATATCAGGCCTAGTACATAACATCGTGTACATGATAGATCCTATTGCTAAAGCATACAAAATCTTACTCATACGCTCTCTTTCCTCAGGTGTCTTAGGAGACATCTTTTCGGAAAGGGACACTCCATGGCGCATTGGTATGAGACCTCTTTTGGAGTTTTCCATGCTAAACCTTTTAAGCACTTTTTGGATGTATGTACCCTGGGTAAGACCTATCAATCTTCTAGATCTATCTCTATAGATCTGCATACCGAGAATGTAGGATGCTTCTCCCAAGTCCTTCATAATGAAGTTCTTCGATAGCCACACTTTGACTGATTGCAGCATCGGTATATCATTTCCTATAAGAAGTATGTCATCCACATACAATACAAGAAATGTCACCGCGCTCCCACTAACCTTCTTGTAGACACATGGTTCATCTATATTTTTGATAAAACCAAACTCTTTGATTGTTTCATCAAAATAGATGTTCCATCTACGAGAAGCTTGCTTTAAACCATATATGGTTCGCAGTAGCTTACACACTAGGTGTTCATTTCCCTTGAAAAGAAAACCCTCTGGCTGTGTCATATACACTTCCTCTTCTAGTTTCCCATTGAGGAAGGCCGCTTTCACTTCCATTTTCCAGATCTCATAGTCGTAGTAAGCAGCAATCGCAAGCAAAATCCGAATTTATTTTAAAAGGGCTACAGGCAAAAAAGTTTCATCAAAGTCAGTCCCTTGCCTTTGTCTGAATCCTTTTTCCACGAGCCTGGCCTTATATGTCTCCACCTGGCCATCTGCTCCAATCTTTCTTTTGTATACCCATTTGCACTCAATAGGATTCACGCCCTCAGGTGCTTCAACCAAAGTCCATACTTGGTTGGTATAAATAGATTCCGTTTCGGATTTCATAGCACTTTGCCATTTCTCTGAGTCAACACTACTCATAGCCTCATTATAGGTCATAGGGTCGTCATCATCAATGATTGACAACTCATTTTCATTCTCAATGACAAGGCCATAATACCTCTCAGGTTGGCAAGACACTCTCCCTGTCCTACGAATGGGTTGTTCCAAAGAAGGTTGTTCAGTCTGAATAGGTGTTTCCACTTGAACCGTAGTAGTTTATGCTTCTTGAACTTCATCAAGTTCAATTTTTCTCCCACTGTTTCCTTCAAGGATAAAGTGCTTTTCCAAGAAGGTAGCATGTCTGGAGACAAACACCCTATGATCGGTGTAAAAGTAATACCCTAAAGTCTCTTTAGGATATCCCACAAAATTACATTTTACGGATCGAGATTCCAGCTTATCTGGGTCAACTTTCTTGACATAAGCTGGATATCCCCAAATCTTAACGTGTTTAAGACTCGGTTTCCTTTCTTTCCATATCTCATATGGAGTTTGAGGAACAGATTTTGAAGGCACCTTATTCAGTAAATATGTTGAGGCTTTCAATGCATAACCCCACAGGAATACTAGAAGATTCGCATAGCTCATCATGGACCGAACCATGTCTAACAAAGTTCGATTTCTCCTTTCAGATACCCCATTCAACTGTGGAGTATATGGAGGAGTCCACTGGGAGACTATACCATTTTTTTAGATAAGATAGAAACTCTCCATTCAAGTATTCACCACCTCGATCTGATCGAAGAGTTATAATACTATGTTTGGTTTGTTTCTCCACTTCATACTTATATTCTTTGAACTTTTCAAAGGCTTCAGACTAGTGTTTCATCAAATACACATATCCGAATCTAGATCGATCATCTATGAAAGTAATGAAGTATGAAAATCCACTCATGGCTTGCGTAGACATTGGTCCACATACATCTGTGTGTACCAATCCTAGCAAATCTGCAACCCTCTCTCCATGTCCACTAAATGGAGATTTGATCATTTTACCCAATTGACAACACTCGCATGTAGGATATGATTCAAAATCAAAGGGGTCAAGTAACCCTTCCTTATGCAATGTCCGCAGTCTATTTTCACTAATATGACCAAGTCTGCAGTGCCACAAGAAAGTGAGATTTTCATCATCCTTTTTCTTTTATTAGTATGTTTAATTTGTAGTAAATTATGCTCTATGTCACATACATACAGACCATTATTTAGAATACCACTTCCATAAAGAACGTTATCTCTAAGAATTGAACATTCATTATTCTGAATAACAAACGAAAATCCAGCCAAGTCTAACATGGGAATAGAAATAATATTCCTCACAATCGAGGGAACAAAATAACAATTATTTAAAACAATAGTCTTGCCCATATGCATATGTAAATGAAATGATCCTATAGCTTCAGCAACAACTCTTGCACCATTTCCCATCCGTAGAATCACCTCCTCTTCTTAAAGAGTCCTACTTCTACTTAGTCCCTGCAACGAATTGCAAATATGAGAACCACAGGCGGTATTTAATACCCAAGTAGAAATTTGATTTCATGACATATTCAATTCAATCATGAACATACCTGAAACAGAAGCGGTAGTCTCACTACCCTTCTTCTTCTTCAATTCTGCAAGGTAAACCTTGCAGTTCCTCTTCCAGTGCCCCACCTTGTTACAGTGAAAGCAAACAGATTTGCTCTTGGGGTCTTCAGCTTTTGGTGGAACCGATTTTTTCTCACCTACTTTCTTCTTCTTGGAAGGGTTCTTCTTCCTTTTCTTAGGATTGGAACCTTCACCAATTAGAAGAACAGAACTCTTCTTAGGGGGAAAATTCGATTCCGCAGTCTTCAACATGTTGTGGAGTTCAGGCAGGCTGACATCCAGCTTATTCATGTGAAAGCTCACAACAAACTGTGAGAACGAACCCAGAAGTAATTGCAAGACCAAGTCTTGGCTCAGCTCCCCATCCATGGCAAAACCAAGTTGTCCAAGACGTTCAATCAAATTAATCATCTTAAGTACATGGTCATTCACAGATGATCTCTCAGACATCCTACAACCGAACAACTCCTTCAATATCTCATATCGAGCTGTCCTCCCCGCCATATCATACAACTCTTGTAGATGCATGAGGATAGTGTGTGCATCCATATGCTCATGTTGCTTCTGTAGCTCAATGTTCATGGAAGCTAGCATGATGCATTGAGCAACATTTGCATCATCTATCCACTTACGATACACAACATGTTCATTATTATGTGCATCTTTAGCAGGTTCAGTAGGCTTAGGTGAGTCAAGAACATATTCCAGCTTCTCAACCCTGAGAACAATTCTCAAGTTTCGAAGCCATTCAGCAAAATTAGGACCAGTCAACTTGTGAGCATCTAGTATACTCCGGAGTGATAGTGTAGAAGACATAACGTATATAGTAAATCTGTAAATGATGAACACATAACAACACTTAGCAAATATTCAATTTCATTTCAAAACATTATATGAATCGGGTCTTTATTCATAAGTGGCTCCCACTAGTTTATCAAATTTATATAACCCCCTTAAGTGAAAAATTAAGCATTCATAATGCTAGTGGGAATAGGGATCCTACATTCCATCACACAACCTCGGCTATAGCACGAAACATCATGTGATGTTCAATAGGCAGACAACTCTTGTCAATTACATCTTATGTTATTCCCTAATAAAACTTTAGCCTCTTGAATAATTGAGTCACGGTTGTTGCACGACAGACTCAATATTCTAAGTCAAGTCTAACCCAACATTTCGTATAATTAAATCAGTCTCCAACGACCCACGGCTGCAGCACGTAACGACCTTTAGATTCTAATTCAATGTACACATCTCTATGTAATAGACAAGTATTTCTTATTTCGAAATCAAAGCCCTCGGCTGTAGCACGAAACGACATTTGTTTAAAAATAAGAACTACTTTCTACCATGTTGGAAGTCTTTGACCGACACAAGCCTGTTGTGTCATTGGCCAATTACTACTTGATATTATTTAATTTTAGAGGGATTATATTATGTTACAATCATAATAATATTATAAAGAGATTCTTCCTTTTAAATTAAATATTTAAATCAATAATCGATAATCAGATGATTCCCAGATCGGGAGGAGCATTGTCAAGATGTGTCACTTAATACCCCTTTCTTACAGATAGAAATCTGCTTTTGACAGAATCATCCTTTCTCTCAATATTGAAAATTCATATTTAATTACGTGTTTCATAAACACAAGAATCTCATGATTGTATTCATAATATTTATATTAAGGTCATGAAATAATTTCACTATACTAGATTGTCTAACATACGCCTTATGTTAATTAAGTTCACCTAAATCTATCATCCCATGATAAGTTAAGCATATATCACATATATAAGCATGAATAAACGTAAAGGTACGCATGTTAAATCTTGTAGCATATTACTCTAAGCATTATACATCTCTATGTATCGCATGAAGCATTTAAAAGTAATTAAAACAATTAAAAACAACTTTAATACACTACTGTTAGCTATAAACAGTCCGAAACAATTTCAGAAAATATAATTTAATATACCATTAGATGCGTCTCGAAAAAACGAATCCAACGGCACCAAGCACGCCCCAAACGGGCTCCCCACGCGCCCTCACGCGCCTCAGGAAGAAAACTGACGCACCTATACGCGCACACGTGCTGTCTGGCGCGTGACTGACATTCAGCCACTCGCACCCACGCGCACACGCGCCTCACGCGCCCTGACAGCTGAGCTGATGTCAGCATGACGTCAGCATCAACGCTGACCAGTTGACCGCGCGTGTCTTGCACGCGCTGCGCGTGACACAAGAGCGCGTTACCCTCACGCGCGCTAGCCAGCCGCGCGGTCCTTCGCCGTTTCTGTCTTCTGCCGTTTTTTTCTTTACTAACAGCTGCCGCCATTGATAGTCGTGACAATCCCCATCAACATCAGTACGTACTATTGATTTTCAGCAGCATATAATATATATATATATATACATAATAGATTACATATATATATATATATTATTTAATTACGAATTTTAATAAAAACAACTTAAAAAATTTATAATAATTAATCCACTCATCAGAAAATTATGAAAAAAATACCCAGACGATCTACAACACTTGTAGAACCCATATCTTCAGTCAAAATAATTTTGAGAAATAATTTCTAATCAATCATAATTAATCCATGATATAACTTGCAAATATCATAATAAATTCATACAAGATCAGAAAACTCTGAAATTTTTATCACAAATCTATATGCATACAACCTAAGCTCTGATACCATTGTAGGATTTTATACATCACAGAAGCATGGTATAACATTTTCTTGATATAAAATCCATATAATCGCATACAAATCGTGAATAAATTGAGGGATCGATTACTAACCTTTAATAGCGATCTAAGAACGATGAACGGAGATCCCTAGCAACTGCTCCTCAAGTGTGAAGCACTCCACCGGTATCCACCAAGAGATCAAAATAATGGAGGGAGAAAGAGGTTGAGAGAATTAGTTGCCTCCCTTTTTTTTTCTTCTTTAGAATTAGGGTTTTTATTTGGGTTGAGGAAAATAGGGTTTATAACCAATTGATTATTCTTATTAACCAATTAACTAATAATTAAAACACCTTTTAATCATTAATCATTTTTCTAAACACTTTAGAAAAATAATTCTCTCACTTGATTTAATTTCCAAAAATTAAATTATTAATTAATAATATTAAGAACTTTTCTTAATTAATTTATAATTAATTAAATCTCATTTAATCAATTATTAAATTTGCTAATTAATTATTTATTTCACAAATAAATAATTACCAGCCATTATTAATTAATTCCTCCACTATTAAATCATTCTCTTTTATGGTGTGACCCTGTAGGTTCAATATTAAGCCGGTAGTAGAAATAAATAATAATAAAAATATTTTATCATTATTTATATTAATTCTCTAATTTATTAAATATGATTAATTAATAAATTAATCATATTTATTCTACATCGTGAGGGATACTTCTGAGCATATCGCGACTATCCGGATAATAAGAATTCACTGCTTAGAATACCAAGAACCTATTCAGTGAATAGTTACCGTACAATTAATTCCTTCTATCCTGCAATGTCATGATTAAATACAAGGCATGGAACTCGTGTCAAGCCTATCTTATTTAATCATATGCTTTCCCATTCACTATGCTTAGTTCTAATTAATGTGAATTAGAAACTCCATTCTAATTTCATTCACTCTGGAGACTAGGAACTAAACCAAAATATAGTTCAGTGTACACAAGATGACTATGATGACCTCAAGTCTAAGGATACTTGTACCACTATCACTATGTGAACATCTGCTGACACGTGAGTAAACTCCATCAGTTGTTCAACTGTGTGAGTCATGTTAAGTGAACTTATTCTTTAATAAGCACCTACATACTAGCTATAATATCACCACACAAATGTCTATGAGAACATACATCCTTCATAATGAAACAAGCATAGTATGTACCGATCTTTGCGGATTACTAATTACTAGTTAGTAATCCTACCACCAGGAACTATTTAAGTTCAGGGTTATCATCTTTTAGGTCTCATTATTATGATCTCATCATAATCCATAAAAAACTTTACTCTAAACTATGGTATATCTTATTTAAACACTTAAATAGATAAAGCCCGCAATAAAACCAAAACAAGTCTTTTATTAATATCAATGAAATCAAAACAGATTACACAAAAGTTATTCCTAAATCATCATACATGATTGGACTTAGGACACATCTCTTTAAGATAGCCAGTTCATTCCCAAAATTACATCAAATTCCCCTAATTTAAAAGGAATCAGATCAACACTAAAAGATTATTCCCCTATGCCTAACTCACAGGCACGGTGAATCTGGTTAACAGGAATAACTTCATGGTTGGCTAATTCTACTTGTAAGGGTTGTATCAAGGGTCAGCCTTAAGTCTTAATTTATGTGCAAAGTCCCTCGATATAAAAGATTTAGTTGCTCTCGAATCAAATAAAACATTTGCACTAATTAAATTTAGGGAAAGGGTACATGCTATCACATCTGAGTCTTTCATAGCATCTTAAACTGTCATGTTGAAAGCCCTCGCAGTAGGTGGTTTATTAGAAGCAACACTGTTTGCTCCTGAGGCTGACGGTTTGTTCCCTGGGCACTCCCTCCTCATATGGCCTGGTCTTCCACACTGATAACAGATGGTAGTCGGGCTGACACTAGGGGGTTGCGAAGTACACTTGTTAGAATAGTGACCCTCTCGACCACACTTAAAGAAGGTTATTAGCTTCCCTTTACACTCCCCCACATGCATCCTTTCACAAGTGTTACAAGCTGGAAATAGGGGTCGAGACTGGTTGGAATAGGACATTCCTGGCTTCTGGCCGCTCTGGCTCACATTCACACTTATGGGCCGCTTAAACCCAGTACTCGTTCCCGGTAGGGACACTGCTCCTCAATTAAATCTAGTTGGGAAGCTCCCTCCTGTGGAACCTCCGCCCATGCTCATACATTTCCTCTTTATTCCTTTCTTCGCTCTTTCCTTCTGCATCTGTTCACTTCCGGCTTCTACAATTGTTGCCTTTTGCACCAGAATGGCATAATCTGTAAGCTCAAGAATTGCCACCCTATTCTAAATCCATGGTTTCAGTCTCTGCTGAAACCTCCTAGCTTTCCTTTCCTCGGTGTTCACAAACTCTGGCACAAACCTTGATAACTCAGTAAATTTTGCTTCATACTCTGCTACAGATAAGTTATTCTGCTTTAGCTCCAAGAACTTGAGCTCCATCTGGTTCTCCATAAACCTTGGGAAATATTTTCCCAAAAACAACTGACTGAACCTCTCCGAAGTTATGATAGCATCTGTCTCCATATTTTTCTTGACCTCCCACCAGTAGTTGGCCTCTTCCTTCAGAAGGTAGGTAGCAAATACACTCTTATGTGCCTCATCGGTACTCAGAATCTCAAAGGATTTCTCCATTTCCTTTACCCATGCCCTTGCCTCAACTGGGTCGGCTGATCCGTGGAACTCAAGGGGCTTAAGGGACTTGAAAGCCTTAAAGAGTTTTCCACAACATTGTTATTTCCTTGAGGGGGTGGGTTGGGTTGACGTTCCAAGTTCCGCCTTAGTAGTTGCATGAACTGCCCCATGAGATCCATGCCTGGGTTTGGTACTTGTTGCTCAACCTCACCTTCTCCTTCTTCAGCCTCTATCTCAAATCCTTCAACATCAGATGTTTCCTCCTCCTCCTCTTCATAATGAGAGTCATCATGTTCAACATAATCCTCATCTTCCTCTTCACTGTGTTCTTGGTTTCTACCATCCTGGTTATGGCTTCCCTGGTCCTCAAATCCAGGGTTCTCCCTAGTTCCAATCCTTCTTGGCGGCATGATACTGATAAATTTTGGAAAATTCAACGTTAGGTCACAATAATACATAAGATTGTGCCTTACACAGTTTCTATAATGGGGAGAACATATCTCGTAATTCTATTATATTATTAAAGTTCTAAACACAAGAAGTGCAGTAATAGTGAAGATAACAATAGTGATCTCGTCACTAAGGAACTGAACTGAAAGGAAACAAATATATACATAATGCGAGAAATACATAGTATGTAACACCCCAAATCCGGGGTCGGGGATCCGGGTCGTCACGAGTTTCATTTCCCTTAATAACACCCAATCTTAATAAATAATCAACTACTCTGTACTGTGACCCCACAATAAACACACACACCACAAGTTATAGTCTCAGAGATGAATATCCAAAAATAACACGAGTCATTTTATTCCAAAATTCTATGCCATTACACCTTAAAAGGGTTTCTGAATAGATTTACATTTCTTTGCCATTATTACATTTAATAAAGATACATAAGTCTGGTACATCAAAAGTTGAAATCCTAGCCTATTGGTAGTTCCTACCTCAGCTATAGTGATATCAACGCCTATAGAAAACTGCGGAACGTTTCCTATCCGCTCGCGAATTGGGAGCTTGGTCATGTTCATCTTTTCTATCTGTTGTTGTGTGATGAAAGAAGAAATAAAGGGTGAGTAACAAGCCCACCAAAATAATATGTATAATGATTAACAATATATGAGCATTCTCATAGTACTCATGAAAGTCTTGGTCAAGAAGAAATGAACCAAGCTGATATCTTAACGCGACCAAGTCGTAAAATATTCAGTATATGTACATATATACTTTTCACAATCTTTGAAATCCTCTGACTTGTATAATATACACAGAGTTCCAGTTTATAACTGTATAAAAATATCGTTGCAAGGTGATCTCATATATCCAACCTTGTCTCAACGTTTTTCTGAAAATCTTTGTCATGCATAAGATAATCATTAACTAGATATAAGTTTAAAAGATGAAGTTACAAGATACTCCAATATACTTATATCTTTTCCGAATACTACTTGAACTACCACCGTTCAAGTTATAATTAGTTTCAAAAGTTCATCAAAGTTCATTACACTGATGAGACTACAAGATAAGACTTGAATAGATTCAATCATTGAAATATCATTATAAATAATGAAGTTACGAGATACTTCATTAAGTACTGATATATATATACACACCTATATATATATACATTTCATACACTCCTTGAAAACCTCTGTTATGAAAATTATAAATAGAGTTGCAATAGCCAATGAATTTGGAAAGGAGAAAACCTTGGCATAAACCTGATATCTTGTTGATCAGGCAAAGATACCAATAAGTAACCTTTTCTACTAGTAGATAGATGAATCCCCCACCGGTCATCACCCTGGCCACATAAGGACCTTGTGCTGGACCACCACCCGGCCTCTTACGCGTTGATGGACTGCCACCCAGCCACTTACACTTTGATAGACCGTACCCCGGCCTGTCGCTTATGCCGACTCAATTAGATGGACTTACTTCCCGAACGTTGGGCAAGTAATCAAATTGTTTTTTCAAAACAGCAACCACGTTGCGAATGTAAAATACACCACAGAGCCGGATCCCCCAGGTTTTGAGCGAGTATTTAAATCCCCTTCGAAATAAAGATCTTAAATTTGAAAATGAGTTTTGGGATCCGCCCTAACTTTTAAAAATCATTTTGAAGACTCGAAAACATTTTTTTAAGAATGTTTGGAGTAATGCTGATTTAATAAATAAATCAGTTCCAATATATTAGAAAATATCTCAATATTATTATTTAAATAATATTCCCATAAAGAATAATCTTTATAAAAATAATTGAAGTAGAAGTTTTAAAACTCATACTTGAAATGAATATTAATAACCAAAGATATACTTATACGAAAGTATGATCTTTATTTGAATAATCGAAAATAAGTTTGATTATCGAAACATTATTCTTTAATAAAATAAAGAATATTATTTAGTAAATAAGCGGAGTCATAAGTCCTCGAATGAATATTCAAAATAATATTCATTAAATAAAATAAGCGGAGTCATAAGTCCTCGAATGAATATTCCAAATAATATTCATTAAATAAAATAAGTGGAGTCATAAGTCCTCGAATGAATATTCAAAATAATATTCATTAAATAAAATAAGTGGAGTCATAAGTCCTCGAATGAATATTCCAAATAATATTCATTAAATAAAATAAGCGGAGTTATAAGTCCTCGAATGAATATTCCAAATAATATTCATTAATAAAGTAAGCGGAGTCATAAGTCCTCGAATGAATATTCCAAATATTATTCATTAATAAAGTTATCGAATAAAACTTATTCGATTAATAGTTTTGAAAACTATATCTATATATATATATAAATATATATATATATATATATATTATTCTCGGGAACATCGACTCCCGGTTTAGAAAAATGTTCACCTCTGGGTCCCCTATACTAAGGGTAAACGCCACTACTGCTTATCTCTAACATAGGTATTATGCAACTAATAAGCATTTGAACCAACAGATATATAAATCAAGAATACGAAACAGGCATGCATATATACCATATCACATGCTACAATATATCACAAGAATTTGCTAATAACAAATATGCATTTATCACAAGATCATGCATATACACATATACATCACAACAATAATTATACGGGTAGAAAACTTGCCTGAGCGACTGGGGTTTATAAATGGCTTGGGGCGAGTCTGGTAACCTATAAACAACATATAAGTTGGAATTAAACCAAAGTCACTTGTAAATCTATAGTTTAACCAAATTAGACTCTAACGCTCGCTTTGCGCTTACTGATTCTCTTAAGTTGCTCGAGTACCCTCGGCTCCACCATTTTTAATAAATTAATCATTAAGGGTTTTAAGGTAATTCTTTCGCGAGTAACTTACCAACTGCCTAATCCACTTTACATAAATGTTTCATACCCCAATTAGTCATTTAAGGTCCTTAACCAAGGTTTCAAAGTAAGGCGAGGGGTAATGGTTCGGTCGCGAAATGCCGTTACTTAAAACGGTCGTTTCTCCTAAACCGTACATCAGAATCAAACGAACTACATATCAAAACGAAGCTCGTAATATTAACTATCTAATCATGGCAATGGTCAAAACCTAAAAGGGAGTTCTCGGGTCCTGATGTTAAGAGAAAAAACGGTCTAAAGTAAATCAGACATTATGACGGCTATGTTTACGCGATTTCCCAATTTTTACCATTTCAAATCATATTAATCCAACTTCCAATCAACAACAACTCAAGATACACATCAATGCTACTGATTTCAGTCATAATAATCTCAAGGATCTCAATCCAATCATATATTATAACATCTCCAAATTCAACTAAACTACTTAACAATTAAGCTCGAATCATGCTTATCATTCAAATTACTACTCCTCCATCCAAACCATCTCCAAACTTCAACATTAAAACTTATTACTAAAGGGTGTGAAGATTTATACCTTTATTGGAGGGTGGAAAGTTACTAAGAAGCCTTATGGAGCCTCCTACAAGCTTGATCTTTCCAAAGAAATCAAGAACACAAATTTAGGCTTTAAAGTTTCTAAAAGTCCGATTGAAAGAACTGTAAAAATGAGGGTCTTACCATGCTTATTTGGACGAGACTTGTGAACAAGAGTTGTAGGCCATCTCAATACCTTTCCAACGAGCTATAGAACACAACATTTGAGTGAGTATTGAAGGATATATGGCAGTTTGAAGTTGATGTGTTTATTTTGGCCGAGAGCTTGATGAAGAAAAGGGAAGAGTTTTTGTGTTTTTTGTGATTTGTTTTGATTTGCCTTGGTTGTTTTTGTTTTATTTTTGGTTAATTACCTTTCTAACCTTGAACTTTGTGTGGTTTTAAATCAACCACATCTCCTTCCCCTTATGTCATGCTTATGTCATGCTTATGATGTCATCATCCCTTACTTGCCCTCTTCTTATTGGTTGGATGACCTCATCATCCCTAACCTCCTTGATTAACTTCCTAATTGTTTGCCTAATTACCTGGGTTTCCTTAACCTTTCTCAATACATTATAATCTTTTTATGATCCTCTCTTATAATCCTTTATTTTAAATCTTTTTTATCCTGTTACCTTATACTCAATTCTTTCCGTATATTGTGGATTTCCGGGAAAAATCAAAGTGTTCGGATTTGGATTCTGACGATCTTTACATACACTTATATCCCATATAAAGTACTAATATGATCTCAGAAGATCAATAAAAGAACCCCTACATAGTGTGGCATGAAAAGTTTCTCATTCAGCATAATCAGCAAAAACACTATTCATAAGAGTTACAAAAAAATTCAAAATTTTGGGGTTATTACAGTCTCCCCTCCTTAAAAGGATTCCGTCCAGGAATCAGATAGAGAATGAATAGGGATACTCTCTTAGCATTGCACTTTCTAACTCTCACTTAATTTTCCCTCATTGGGGTTCTACCATCAAAGTCTGACTAGTTTGATAACCCTTACTGGTTGCTCCATATAGGTCAAGTCTGGTTGCATATCTATGTGCTCATATGCTAACTTCCCAATACGTCTTACTATATCCAAGGGTCCAACAATTCGTGGGCCTAGCTTTCCTTTCTTTCCGAACCTCATCCATCTTTTCCAAGGGAATACCTATAACAACACTAGGTCCCCTACTTCCTATTCCTTGTCCTTTCGTGTCAAATCAACATATTTATCATGTCCATCTTGGGCTACTACCAGCCATCCTCTGATTAGATCTATTATATCCTTGGTCCTTTGGACCACTGCTGGTCCGAGCATCTTGCACTCTACAACTTCATCCTAACATAAGGGAGATCGACATTTTCTTCCCTCAAAGATCTCATAAGATAACATCTCGATACCTGACATATGATCTATTATCGTGAGAAAACTCAATCCGCGTTAAGTGATCATTCCAAATTCTTTCAAGTCTATTGTACAGACTCTCATTATAGCTTTTAACATTAGAGCTTTTGCTTCTCAATACCCATTCTTTTCCAGTTCGTAATCGCTACTACCTTCCGTTCCTAATATTATACTGGTTACACTTTTGCTCGTTAGCGTTCTATAACCTTTTAATAAATGCGTCAACCTTAGTATCACGAACGTGTTTCCATTCCGAATACCACCATAACTTTACTACTCCTTTTTCGGCTGCTTCTATCTTTGGAAGCTTGATCAATCATATAGAAGTAAAGAAATTTGTTGAGAGATCACTATGATCATGAACACTTGTTATATCGCATAGTTAGTACAGAAGGTGGCCAGCCTTTAGTACTTGACAAGCAATTAAACAATAGATGGTATCCTACTAGGCTTCTATCACACAGATAGATAGTCATTCGGCAATATCTCCCCTTCTGGAAGGGTTATTCTTCTCAGCTTACATGAAATGAAAAGAAGAGAAAAGAACGAACTGAAGAGAATTGTATATTCGTAAAAAAAATTTATTGCCATAAAATATCTGGCTTGGAATCTACCTCTGAACTATAGAGGTTTGTCATAGGAGAACAAAAAATATATGTATTTATATCAACATCAAGTATTATAGCATCATATTTCACATGCCTAAATATTTTTGCTATTCTGTCCATCATTCTATGGACCCATGCTCTTCCTCGAGCTTATACACAATCACCTTTGAAACTCCCTCGATATCGAAAATCGAATCTGGGATCTCATTCTAGACATCATCGTTATTAGAATTCTATGCTTGCACCGCAACCTTCCTTATATAGTAATACGACTCTCTTTTCATAAGAGGGAATAAATATTCAATAGGTAGATACTCTACTTAATTAGTCTATCAATGATAACTTATACACTACCACGACCCGATTAGTGGTACTCAATCTCAACATCCATTCCAATACAACTCTCACGGTTGTAATCAGCTCATTACTCGCAGAATCATTGCTGCATTACTATGGTCCACTACTGACCTACTGTCGTCATTCACGTTCCATGAAATCTTAATATCTAACCATACGGAGTCCATACATGTCGTATCAAATCCTTCTAAGGAGGTAACATAATCACCATTCCTGATTCATGAAGAACACTCCTGATCCTGACATACATACATGACATGAAGCAGATAAATTGCAGAAGAGTTTCACTCAAAGCAACGATAGCAGGTTAATACCATTCTTAATCATATGCCTTCGATAGAAGACTTAACTTAAAGGTTCGTTTAGTCCTTTTGAAACATGGTCCAGGCTCATTCTCAAGATGGTACCTTCTAAGATAGATAGCCCGCTCATGGTGATTACACAAATTAAACCTTTACCAAACTAATATTACGGTTCGGTATTGCACAGTCATCAGAAGGAATGTCAATCTTTCAAACCATAATACAACCTTTACGGCTTCAACCATTATCACTGTATTCCTCTGGCACGAGCGCCTGTAATTGTCCTCTTACACTTAAAGTGTCGGCCACCTCCTTGGCCTTTCTTGATAGTAATATTTCCTTACAATCAATGTCATCTTAACCACTTTCACTAATTTCTACCTCATTTCCCATCACCGCTTGTGTGAAGATGTTTTTCCTTAAAATCTGATGAGTAAAAAAAAATTATCACCATTTTTTTTCTATAAGTTATTGCCTCAGTCTTTAGAGGTTAATCACTATCACGACTGACTCTCAATCATACTTAGAACATCTTTTATCTTAGGTCCTAATTGCCCCGAACAATTTCAACCTTTACTGGTTCGATCCATACTTTCTCGTGGTTTAACACGTGCCCCACTTGGGCATCATTATAATTATGTCACATTTCCTTTATAAACATTTCTATTATTGAGAATTTTGAATATTACCTTTCTCCTTGTACAACCTCTAAGGTTATCCTTAAATCGTTCCTCCTGTATTCCCTAGATACAGGCATATCAAGATACCATTTATTAATACCAGAGTCATTGTCTATATACTTCTGAAAAAAATTTGTCCACTGATTCTTAAAGGTTGTTATTTACCTTAATCCTTTCCAATTCATACTGTCAAAACTCATACTATCCCTATTAAGGGTGAATGCCAACCTTTATGCATTCCCCTAGGATTCATTTTAAGTTACCGATGTTCTATCTTTAATGCCACCTTTAAAAAGGTACATGCATCCTTCCATGGATAAATCAAGTCATATATCCCTGATAAGGGTGTCTTATTCAATCATTCCCACCTCGATATATATGCCTAATTTCACAATAACATCTGTATTCAAAATGAGGTCAATCAATATGGCCTCCAAAAGATAACTACGGTTATCTACTTTTCTTGCTTGATTTGGTAACGATAACAAGGATGTTCTGGAAGATATTGGTCGTGTTCAACGTGAACTTCTTCTTAATAATTCCGTATTTACTTTTGTTGTTTATCTCAACAGTCATCTCAATGTTGGGATATCTCTCATACCTGGCGTCTCCCTTCTGGGTATCAGCCACCGGTCTTACACTTCACATTCTTGAAGGTCACTTCCTTCATCCAATTTTCCTAATTTCTTACTTCCTTGTCTCCTCAGTCTATCCGCGTCTCATTATTTATCCTTCGAACTATCTCAAGGTTTCCTCGAATCCTCCCAACTTACAGGGGATAAATATATGTATCTCTTATGCCTTCAACCATCAATTTAACTCATGGTGAATCACCCTCATCCTGACGATTACATACTTTTCTATTTCTATTGCTACGAGTCTTTAGGGTTTCCTCATACCCAACTCCCTTATCATTTCAAACTCTATTGCCTTTATATTCCTTTCCACTTCAGTTTCTTTTTTTTTCCTTTCTTATCATTATTTCATGAACCAACACAATATACATTGATTTCAAATATCCCATCATTCTGGATTCGTGTCCTCAGAACGAATCTTGACAACTTTTACAACTTAGATTCATATTCATCATACTCGTCCGCCTTTGTTCTGGCTCTAAAGCTTTTACACTATCTCCATAACCTTGGGAATACTTTCCCGAAAACAATTGACTGAACTTTAATCAGTTTATTCTAACCTCTGGCTCCGTGCCTTTCTTGGTCTTTCACCAGTGGTGGCCCTTCTCTTAGGAGGGTAAGTGACAAAAATAGTCTTTTGTGATTCGTCCATCATTTAGAATCTCAAATGATTCCTATATTTCCTTTAGCCAGGCTCTTGCCTCGACTGGGTCAGCTTGTTCCTTGGAACTCTAAGAGCTTAGCGACTTAAAGAACCTGAAAGAATTTCTCACCGCATTGTTTCCTCAAGGTGGTGGTTGGGAATAAAGTATAAGTTCTTTTAGACAGGTCCATGAATTGTCGTATAGGAGTACCGTCTCGGGTCCCCTTTCCTTACTCGACTCCCGTTTCCATAGTCTGAACGTTCCCTCATTCTCCCCATAATCGGGGTCATCCTACATGTTTTAAATCCTCATTTTCCACTCCATTATGTTATGGGTTCCTTCTATCTTGATGGCGACCTCCCTGACTATCACGTTCAGGGTTTGCTCTAAATCTTATTCCTCAAACTAGCTTTCATCTAAGATTTCATCTTTAAGCTCTTGAACATTTGGAACCCAAATTCTGTAGGAATACCTCATTATTCCCTTATCATCTTTCTCGGTATTAATCTCTTATCTATTTGTTGGCTCTCTGCCTTCATTCATCACTTTTTCTGGCATAATATGTTCTTTTCCAATAATTCGGGCTGTATTGCAATCTCAAACAGCTTTTCGGTACCGGCTCCGATTACCTTCATATCTATTTCCATTTTCTCAAAATCTCTTATCAACTTTCCCAAAGACATTATCATCTTGAGTCTCTCCTTTACACTAAGGGCATTAGTCACCATTTTGGCTTTCCCTGGATAAAGAATCTCATAATCGTAATCCTTGATTAGCTCTAATCACCTCCTCTGGCGCATATTGAGCTCTTCCTGCGTGAAAATGCACTAGAGCACTTATGGCTTGTGTAAATCTCCCTTCTCTCCATACAAGTAGTGCCTCCAATCTTTAGGGCAAAACTATTGCCACGAGCCCAAGCTCATGGGTGGGGATATCGAATTTTATATTCCCTTAGATGTCTTGACGCGTACGCGATTACCTTGTGTGCTGTATAAGAAGCACCTTAATTCCTTATGCGAAGCGTCACTACAGATCACAAAATCTTCTTTTCCATCCGGCAATGCCATCATAGGGGCCGTCACCAATCTTTGCTTCAGTTCTTAAATGTTCTCGCATTTCTCTGTCCATTCGAACTTCTCAGTCTTATGAGTAAGCCGCGTTAAAGGGGCTACTATCTTTACAAACTTGAACGAACCTCCGGTAGTGACCGGCCAATCCTACCTCTGGTAGTTTCCCTAACCATGGTCATTAATTCCTCAATGGTCCTTTATTCATTCTTGTTAGGATCCTCCACGAGATCCTCCTCAGCAACAATCCCATCTAGGACAACATCCTCAACCACTACATCCTCAATATGAACATCATCCGGTCCTGCGTTAGGACGCTCTATCGGATCCACAATCCGATCTCCAATTAGTAATAAAACATCATCGCGTCTGTTGCTCCTCAACCTCAGGGTTCGGAGTCCCGCTACCATCTACGATAACGAACTACGCTTCTATCACGATATTTATAAGGGTTCCCATAAGGGTTTTAACTGTCAGTACTACGTTAGGTAGCCCGACTATGAACTTGGCAAGAGTTCTTATTATCTTAATGAACTTATTATCTTAACGTCACATCATCTCTGAGGTTTATAACGCTTAGCTCTGATACCATTTCTGTAACACCCCCAAATCCGGGGTCGGGGATCCGGGTTGTCACGAGTTCCATTTCCCTTAATAACACCCAATCTTAATAAACAATCAACTACTCTGTACTGTGACCCCACAATAAACACACACACCACAAGTTATAGTCTCAGAGATGAATATCCAAAAATAACACGAGTCATTTTATTCCAAAATTCTATGCCATTACACCTTAAAAGGGTTTCTGAATAGATTTACATTTCTTTGCCATTATTACATTTAATAAAGATACATAAGTCTGGTACATCAAAAGTTGAAATCCTAGCCTATTGGTAGTTCCTACCTCAGCTACAGCGACATCAACGCCTATAGGAAACTGCGGAACGTTTCCTATCCGCTCGCGAATTGGGAGCTTGGTCCTGTTCATCTTTTCTATCTGTTGTTGTGTGATGAAAGAAGAAAGCAAGGGTGAGCAACAAGCCCACCAAAATAATATGTATAATGATTAACAATATATGAGCATTCTCATAGTACTCATGAAAGTCTTGGTCAAGAAGAAATGAACCAAGCTGATATCTTAACGCGACCAAGTCGCAAAATATTCAGTATATGTACATATATACTTTTCACAATCTTTGAAATCCTCTGACATGTATAATATACACAGAGTTCCAGTTTATAACTGTATAAAAATCGTTGCAAGGTGATCTCATATATCCAACCTTGTCTCAACGTTTTTCTGAAAATCTTTGTCATGCATAAGATAATCATTAACTAGATATAAGTTTAAAAGATGAAGTTACAAGATACTCCAATATACTTATATCTTTTCCGAATACTACTTGAACTACCACCGTTCAAGTTATAATTACAGTTTCAAAAGTTCATCACACTGATGAGACTACAAGATAAGACTTGAATAGATTCAATCTTTGAAATATCATTATAAATAATGAAGTTACGAGATACTTCATTAAGTCCTGATATATATATACACCTATATATATACATTTCATACACTCCTTGAAAACCTCTGTTATGAAAATTATAACAGAGTTGCAATATCCAATGAATTTGGAAAGGAGAAAACCTTGGCATAAACCTGATATCTTGCTGATCAGGCAAAGATACCAATAAGTAACCTTTTCTACTAGTAGATGGATGAATCCCCCACCGGTCATCACCCTGGCCACATAAGGACCTTGTGCTGGACCGCCACCCCCTCTTACGCGTTGATGGACTGCCACCCAGCCACTTACACTTTGATAGACCGTACCCCGGCCTGTCGCTTATGCCGACTCAATTAGATGGACTTACTTCCCGAACGTTGGGCAAGTAATCAAATTGTTTTCTCAAAACAGCAACCACGTTGCGAATGTAAAATACACCACAGAGCCGGATCCCCCAGGTTTTGAGCGAGTATTTAAATCCCCTTCGAAAGGAAGATCTTAAATTTGAAAATGAGTTTTGGGATCCGCCCTAACTTTTAAAAATCATTTTGAAGACTCGAAAACATTTTTAAGAATGTTTGGAGTAATGCTGATTTAATAAAATAAATCAGTCCCAATATATTAGAAATATCTGAATATTATTTTTAAATAATATTCCCATAAAGAATAATCTTTATAAAAATAATTGAAGTAGAAGTTTTAAAACTCATACTTGAAATGATATTAATAACCAAAGATATACTTATACGAAAGTATGATCTTTATTTGAATAATCGAAAATAAGTTTGATTATCGAAACATTATTCTTTAATAAAATAAAGAATATTATTTAGTAAATAAGCGGAGTCATAAGTCCTCGAATGAATATTCAAATAATATTCATTAAATAAAATAAGCGGAGTCATAAGTCCTCGAATGAATATTCAAATAATATTCATTAAATAAAATAAGCGGAGTCATAAGTCCTCGAATGAATATTCAAATAATATTCATTAAATAAAATAAGCGGAGTCATAAGTCCTCGAATGAATATTCCAAATAATATTCATTAATAATAAGCG